>NC_067488.1:51983846-52184021 GCF_947179515.1 Apodemus sylvaticus | reverse complement strand
TAAGGTCACTGTGCCACCTGTTGCCAAGTCCCCTTCCCAGTACCACCTGCTCCATGGCCTGGGGACACCTGTCAGGGTTTTCAATTGATTTCGTTGTTGTTTGTTTTGTGGAGCCCAAGCTGGCCTGGAACTCTTTCTATAGCCTAGGCTAAACCTTGAATGCATAACCATCCTACTTTAGTCCCCCAGCTCCTAGGGCTCAGATTACAGACCTGCAGGCCCACACTGCCACAGCCTGGTTTATACTGTTGCTGCCTCTCCTCTCCCTCTCCCCCCTCCCCCTCCCTTCCCCCTCCTACTCCCTCCTTTCCTCTTCCCTTCCCCCTCCGTTCCCCTCCTTCCCCCTCCCCTTCCTCTCCTCCCCTCCCTCCCCCTTCTCTCCCCTCCCCTCGCTTCCCCTCCCATTCCCCTCTCCTTTCCCCTCTAAGATTTATTTATTTTATATATGTGAGTACACTGTCCCTCTCTTCAGACACACCAGAAGAAGGAATCAGTTCCCATTACAATGGTTGTGAGCCATCATGTGTTTTCTGGGAATTGAACGCAGGAGGACCCCTGGAAGCTCTTAACTACTGAGCCGTCTCTCTCTAGCCAGCCTCTCCTTTCTTAATAGGGGCACAAAGATATTCATCATGTAGCCTAGACTAGCCTCAAACTGACAGTGGTCCTCCTACCTCAGCCTCCCAACCACTTAGATTACTGGGCTAGCACCACCACTCCTGACAACAGGTTTTATTAGCCGAGGTGAAAGTCCCCAAATGTAGAGTAACAATCTGAAATCACACAAGTCAGTGATATTCGGTGTCTTCCCAGCCAGCGACACCAAGTTCCAAACATGTGCATTTCTTTTGTTGTTGTTGTTGTTTGTTTGTTTGTTTGTTTTTGGAGACAGGGTTTCTCTGTATAGCCCTGGCTGTCCTGGAACTCACTCTGTAGACCAGGCTGGCCTCAAACTCAGAAATCTGCCTGCCTCTGCCTCCCAAGTGCTGGGATTAAAGGCGTGCGCCGTCCCTGCCCCGCAAACAAATGCATTTCCCACAAAGAAACCAGTTCATACTGGGCACTTGCTTCTTGCCCCAACCCAGCCCTGCCCTTCCCCATGACCAGCAAGTCCCTTAGGTCCCTCAGCAGATGCCTTCTCTGAACATTCCCTAGCAGGCCAGAGCCTGTATAGCTGGCTTCCTTCCTGAGAACCCCGCCTTAAAGGTTTGACAGCCTTACACCTCACACCTCACGGTAGTAGGTAGTACCTCTTCCCTCTCCACAAGGCTCTAAGGAGCAAGTGCTCTCATCACAGCAAGGAGCCGGGAATTCTCTGTGTCCAGGGAGTCCCCAGACAGGACCAACCAATGTCTTTGCTGATGGGTTTCAGTCTATCAAGTCTCCCATCATAGGGTGGTGGCTGTCCCAATGACATACTGTGGGACAGGATCTAGAGAGAGGACACTGGACCCCAGGTTCTTACTCCCACTCTCCAGCAGCCCTGCGAAGGTGAGGCTATCTTTATGCTCAGCTGCACTAAGGGGATCAAAGGGAGGACCCCCTATTTCCATCCAAAGTCACAAAATAGGACAGTCTCCTTGAAACTGAAGGAGAAAGTTAAGCCTGGGACCTTCCGGGGCCTCTTGGAGACTGCCCAGCTCCTGAGTCACCCCCATGGAGGGGCAGCAGACAGGCAGGGGTGGGGCCCCGAGAAGCTGAGTCACCCCTCCGCTAGGCTGAGCTGGGCAGGAGATCAGCTCAGGGTGGAGCCCCAGGATAGCATAGAGGGCAGGGCAGGGATACTCAGAGGGGGCAAAGCCGCCCACTCACCCTTTATTTCTGTCTCTTCTAGAAAGTATGGTAACATCCCAAGCTTCACCCTGTTACCAGCTTGCTCAGGGTTCTTGGGATGTTCCAGGAAGGACGGACAGGACCCCAAGACCTCCCTGAAAAACTCCACACAGGGTTGTGACGATCCGTGCGGGGACCGCTCAGCTGCTTCCTCCTGGGGAGGAGATGACTACCTCTCCACTTCCAGAGAGCATCTGGACACATGGACTAGAACTAGACAGAGCGGAGGATGGTGGTAGGTTCTCCACTTTCACCACCCCAGAGCCTCAGGGAAGGAGCCAAGCCTTACTCAAAGGCGCGCACTCATTCTGTCAAAGCTTCACATATTCCTCACACCGGCCACAGGGCAGGGGTCAAGCCACCTCGTTGATCCACAGTCCCCAAAGGACTGTATTGCTAGTGTCACTTTCCAGGTAAAGAAAACTGATGTGGAGACTGTAGAACATTCCAGGTCAGTGTCTCTAACACCCACAATGCCACTCTCAGATGGCTCTGTCACCTCCCCTGAGGATACAGTGCCCTGGGCAAGGATCAGGTCCACAGGTTGTCATGACTCTCTTCTCAGTGTGGGTCTCAGGCCAACAGCATCACCTTCTCCATATATAACACCATCACTCCAGGGAGCCTCGGGCCCCACCTCTTAGTAGGACAGCCAGGAAGGATGCCTGAGCCCTCCCTCTCTCTCCTAGGCTGCAGCCTCCGTCATCCTCCACACCTGGCTAGGCAACCTTAGACCTGGTGCCTGAGTCTGTGAAGCTAGGACAGAGCCAATGGGCCTGGGGTACCTGTTGCTCTGGGTCTTCCCTAGAGACTGTGACCCAGAAACGGAAGGGGAGCCAGCCGCGCCCTCTTCCGACCACTGCGGGAAGCTCCTCCCATCCTTGAGCTTTCGTTCCAGCGAGCGGAGCCGTTTCTGTCCCGAGGAATTTTAGGACTTTTTGTTCTAACGAGCTTGCAAATCCTCCTTTGCCAGCCTTTCTCATTATAAAAGTAATCACAGTGCCAGCAACAGGTTGGTTAGGACCGGCAGGAACTGGTCATTATGAGGTCTGGGGTGTGGGGAAATGGCGTTGCAGAGTGGCAACTTTTTCAAATAAAACTGACTTTCGGGCGCCGCTTGCACAACCCCTAACAAAGGGAACACAAACAGAAGAATCCGAAAACTCTGATCAGAGAAAAGCTTATAAAGCAAGCAAGCCTGTTGTCTGTCGGTCTCACCCCTCAGGAACCCACTATCAGGAGTTTCTGGACTCTGGAGGGTCTCAGCCCTGCCACGGCCAGGCACAGACACGCAGCGCCTGAGTGCACACATCACTACGCAGGAGAAGCGTCCACACCACACATGCAAGAGAAGCAGGCTTTGGTGTCAGATAGCTAGGGCTCAAGTCCTGCCTTCTATATTCTGCCTTTGCACAGTCTCAGTTTCCCACGGATCCCAGCACTCCCCTGCAAGGGAAACAGGATTCCCAGCAGCCAGAGGCTCCCCCCTCTCTCCCTCCGCCCAGCTGCCTCTAGCAGTAGCCGCCGCTCCCCCCACCACCCCACCCCCGCCACACCGAGGAACTGGAACTTGGCCGCTGTCTCCAGAGGCCAAGTACCCTCAGCAGCGCATTCTCAGGAGGAGTTCCGCCTGCTTGGTCATGGCCTCAGTTTCCCTTTTGGGTCCCCGCTATCAGAGTCTCACCTACCTACAGCCCGGCTCACAATCGCTGGCTTCTCCGTGAAGGACACTGCGCACAGAGGTTGGTAGCCGCTGACCCCGCCTCGCCCCGCCCCGCCCCCGCGCCGCACCCGGAGGCACCCTGGCTTCCCAGGCCCGCCCTCAGCCAGACACCCCTCTTTTTGTCTCTCCCCATCGTGGGCCTGGACACAGAGGGGGAGAGATCCCTGCTCCAGGCATCCCAGACATTGTTCTGCAGACAACGAATACCACAGTGGTGGCACGTGCTTATATGTCACACCTGAGAGACTGAGACAGGAGGATGACAGTGAGCTCGCTGCCAGTCTTGAGCTGCGTATTGTATTCTTTTTTCCAACTGTGCTGAATTCTACTTATCATTTTATTCCGTGTTTTGTTTTTTTGTTTTAATGAGGGACTTGAGATATAGTTCCATTGTGGAGTGCTTTCTTTGCACGCAAAGGCTCTTGAGTTTCAATCCCTTGCACTACCCAAAATAAAAGAAAACAAAAACTAACCGCTTTCTGCCTCTTGCATTAGTAAGGCCCTAGGCACTATGCCTGGCCACACCCACTGGCTGGCAGCTCTTAACCTCTTCCTGTGAGTCAGTTAGGCTGGCTGACTAAGGAGCCCCACGGATCTGCCTGTTTCAACCTTCTGGGCCCTGGGATTATTATAACCGTGCAACACTACATCCAGGGTTTTAACAAAGGTTTTGGAAATGAAACTCAAATCCTGGTGGCTGCAAGGTAAAGATGAGTATGTGGCCCACTGAGGCGCCTTCTCAGTTCAGGGCTTCTGAAGTTCTTAACCAGCTGCACAGCACCAGAAGGGGGTCTGGTTGTGACATCTGTCAGCACACCTCTGAGCCTTGTCAATCCCTGTGGCAATGGTTCTGCACGCCTTGCACATACGCATAGCCTTTCAGTCTCTGCGCCTCTCTAACATACTCTAGTCTACCTCCTGGATGGGTTTCATGTCCTGTTGTGTATTTGCCAAGGCTTGAATGGAATGATGTCCCCTGAGGGGAAGATCTCAGGTGGAAATTAAGTTTCCCTGGTGAAGAACCTAGAGGTGAAACCAGTTGGAACCAGGTGGACCTTGAAGAGGTGACTATGTCCCAAGGACTCACTGGATGGCCCCAATCCATATCATGATTCATACAGCTATAGATCCATCAGTTATCCTGAGCGCAAGTCTGGTATCAAAGCCAGCCAGCCAGTGCTGGTTCTTGGATGCAGATGAAGCCCTGCATCCCTTGGATTCTGGAGAGTCTCTACCAGCAAGGAGGCAGCTTCTCACCTGGAACTTTACGACCCTGAGGACTGTACGTGGAGTCAACTTGTACCCTTTATAAATGGCCCAGTCTGCCATTCAGTGGCAGAAACAGAAAATGGACTGAAGCATCTTCCCTCTTAGGGGCTCCATTTTGTCTAGGTTGGCTAGTAGTCCTCCCAGTGCTCTTGTCAGTATGTCTAGAAAGTGAGTTTATAAATCTGTCCTTCCTGGTGGTGGACTGACGCCTCTCTAAGAAGTCCCACTGTCCTTCAAACCTTGAAGGTGTGTTGTGGTCTAATGGCCTCATGCAGTGTGCTTTGATGGCAGTATGCGACTGTATGGGTCGCTGGTGCACTCAACTGTTGATGCCACCTTCTTGCTACAGCCTGTGGGTATAAGTTCGGGCTGTGAAGATTTGAAATTTTGGGGCTGGAGAGATGGCTCAGTGGGTAAGAGCACCGACTGTTCTTCCAAAGGTCATGAGTTCAAATCCCAGCACCCATATGGTGGCTCACAACCATCTGTAAAGAGATCTGATGCCCTCTTCTGGTGCGTCTGAAGACAGCTACAGTGTACTTACAAAATAAACTTATTTAAAAAAAAAAAGATTTGAAATTTTACAAGCACAACCTTCTATGCAAGCTAAAGCTTAGCCCACTGAGCCAGCACTCAAAGAACATGACATTTCCTAGTTTTGTTTTATATGTATGGGTATCTTGACACATATATGTATATGTACCATGTCTGTGCCTGATGCCCACAGAAGCCGGAAGAGGGCATTGGACATCCTAGAACTGAAGTTAAAGAGATGGTTGTGAGAACTGAACCCAGCTCCTCTAGAAGAACAGCTAGTGCTCTTAACCTCTGAGCCATCTCTCCAGCTCCCATTTTTGTTTAATCTCTATTTTTAGTCTCCTAGGTAATCCAGGGTCACCTTGAACTCATGATCCTGACCTCTCAAGTGCTGGATGCAGGCATGCACCACCATGCCGGGTTTCAGCAGCCCTGACAATGTGAGAGGCCTTGTTGTTACTTTTCAACTTTTCAGACCTGATTTTTTTTTTTTTTTTTTACAGTTTCCCGTCCTCCATTTCCTCACTTCTCTTTCTGGAATGCCGGTTACTCAGAGCCCTGGACTTCCGGTGTTGCTCTTCTAACTCTCCGTTCTTGCGTTCTTGCTTAGTTCTTCTGTTTCCCTTCTTTAGTCCCCTCCCTCCCCCAGTGGTTTCTTCTGGACTTCACTGAGGGTTTCAATTCTGCTTTGGTGTTTGCTTTCAGTCATTCCCCCATTTCTATCTGATAAGCGCACTCACTGTCTTACCTTCTGAAGAGGTCAATGATATTGTTTAATTACTTTTTTGAACACTTATTTATTTTGTATATGAGGTCAGTGGAAAGCTTGACAGATTTGGTTCTCTCCTTCCATCATGTAGGGGCTGGGGACCAAATTCAGGGTTTCTGGCTTAGCAGCAAGCACCCTTCCCCACAGAGTCGTCTTACTGGCCCTAAAGTTAATATTTAAAAACAATCATTTTCTTCTTTCTTCAGCTTCTAGATTCTATATGTTGGCTTTTCTTTCTGTCCGCATGGGAATCTTGGATGTCTTCTCACAATTAAAAAATGTACAAAAACTGGGCGTCGGAAGACAGGCATGTGGATCTCTGAGTTCAAGGCCAGCCTGGTCCACAAAGCAAGTTCCAGAACAGCCAGGGCTGTTACACAGAGAAACCTTATCCAGAAAAAGTCCAATCATCATCATCATCATCATCAAACAAACAAACAAACCAAAACCTGTGGGTGACAGTGCAGGAGTTTAGGTTCACTCCTCTGGAATATCAATGATCTCAGGGTTTTTCTTCTGAAATGCTTAGCATTTGCCAGGGTTCGTCAGTTCTTTATGTGGAGGATAAGGGTCTGACTTTAGCATTCTGGGAGCTTTCTGAAGTAGAGCACTGCAGTGGTTTTCTAGAGTCAGCATTCGCTGTGAGCCTGTTCCAAAGGAACCCCACATTCATGCCCCACCTGTCCCTTGACCTTTTCCAAACTAAAGCTCCAGGAACAGGAGATTCCAGGAACAGGGACCAGCGGCGGCGTTGGCGTCGGGGGAGGTAAAGGTTATCTAGGATCTAGTCTTTTTTTTCAAGGATATTTTCAAATAGATTCACACTTTCTTTCCCCCCATCCCACCCCCCTTTCTAGAAGGAGCTGCTATCGTGCAGAGCTGAACTTTAAAGGATGCTGTTAAAGGAATGAGGCCTGGCTTTTTGTTTTGTTTTGTTGCTGTTTTTTTTTGTTTTGTTTTGTTTTGTTTTTTTTTTTTGAGACAGAGTTTCTCTGTGTAGCCCTGGCTGTCATGGAACTCAATCTGTAGACCAGGCTAGCCTCAAACTAGAGGTCCACCTGCCTCTAGAATCAAAAGTGTGAGACACCACCACCGGTGAGACTTGTTCTTCAGCTTCTCCATGTCTGGAGAGTCTAGGGTCAACCAGAAGAGGTAACCCAGGTTTCTACCTTCTTTCTGTCTGTGTAATTTATGTAGTTTTTGTAATTTTTTTTTTTTGAAACAGGGTTTCTCTGTGTAGCCCTGGCCATCCTGGAATTCACTGTCTGCCCCACCGCTGGAGAGGCAGGATGCAGGCGTTTGACTGCACTTACCCAGCGCCACCACTGGCTATAGGGAAGCACAGAGGCATTGCTCAGGGGCCCTGAATGCAGTCTGAGGTGTGGGAAAGCCAGAGCTGGTTTGGGGGGTCCCAGGCCTGCGGCAAGGCCAAGGCCATGGATTTCTCAAGCTCTCAGACATCCAGGCACCGCTGAGAGTCTCTGAAGAGCAGAGAATAGAGTGGGAGTGGGGAGACCTGGCTTGTCAGATGGGTGATTGTCCTTAGCTTGGTGGAGACAGGCTTGGTGGCTTGGTGGAGCTGGAAGCACAGAGAGGCCTTCTATGGGAGATTAGGCTGCAGCTCTGTAGCAATTCCTTCTTCACGGCTCCCTACAGTGAATCTTGATGAAGAAGACAATCCATGGTTCTAAACAGATTATTGGGTGTTCATGGTGGAAAATGGCCCATACCCACTTCGAAAGGTAGGCCTGAGATTAGGTCTCCTTTTGCAGGGAGGAATGTCTGGGAAGGAAAGTTTATTGGCTAAGCCCTCTGGACCTCTAGGTACCTCATTAGCATGGAGAACTCTGTTTTGGGCTACATGACTATAGGTCACGTTTCCTTATAGGAGGAGTGTGGCACATGTTCCAGACCAGGAATCTGGCAGGGAGCTGGGAGTCACCTAATCCTTAGGTGTGTGCCCACTGAGTCTCTGGGTCTCAACCTGCTCTATTTTATCAAATTTCCTGGCATGGTTTTACATCCCACATCACTCTGTAGACAGAGGTGGCCTTGAACTTACAGAGATCTGCCTACCTCTGCCTCCTGAGTGCTGGGATTAAAGGCATGCACCACAACTTTCAGGCAGGAGTTTACATTTTCAAAAGATTCCTTTGGACTGGGGACATGTCTCAGTCAGTAAAGTGTTTGCTGCACAAGTTTGAGGACCTCCCTTCAGTTATCCAGAGTCCACGTAAATAAGCCAGGCGCGGGAGAGTGCGCCTGCAGTGCTAGCATTCAGGGGGGAAGAGTCACGAGCATCTCTGGAGCCCACTGGCTTGCCCTGCTAGGTGACTCAGTGAGCTCCAGTTTCAGTGAGAGACCCTGTCGCAAAAACGTAGGGTGGAGAGTGACAGAGGAAGACAACCAATATTGACTCCTTGCCTCTGCATCCATGTGCACATGCATGTGCACTATGTGCATAGATGTCCACTCAGGCACACACATAGGAACACATGTGAAAACAGAACAGTCCTTGGCTGTGTATTTCTGGACCCTAGGCTGAAGAACTCTGCACCGTTTTCACCACACCACCGGATGCCCTGTTCGTGTTTCACATGGTAAATCTCCTCTAGTGGGCTATGACCGTGTCCTTCTCCAAAGCAAGACCTCAAGGCTAGACAACGATGGCTCAGCAATTGAGAGTACATGTTGATCTAGCAGAGAACCTGAGTTCCATTCACAGAACCCCCATCGGGTGGCTCAAAAACTACCAGGTCCAGAGGATCCAACACCCTCTTCTGGACTCCCTACCCCCACTCCACCCCCGTACATATACAGATAATTAAAGATAAAACGTAGCCATGTGTGATAGCTCACACCTTTGAGCACAGCACTCAGGAGGCAGAGGCAAGCAGATCTCCATGAGTTGGAGGCCAGCCTCGCTAGTCTACATAGTGAGTTCCAGGATGGCTACATAGTGAGGCTCGTTCTATCTATCTATCTATCTATCTATCTCACACACACATACAGACATAAAATAATAAAGCAAAACTGAACAACCCGAAAGACTTCTTCAAACTCAGTGAAATATGTGTGATGTGGTGTACTGAGTGGTGCATCCCCTCTGATACATCTGATACAATATAGGATACAGATTCCTATATTGAGCCTTAATCCGGAGGGTGAAGGCATTTAGAGGTATTTAGAGGACACCTGGAGGTGCATAGATTAAGTGATTAAGTAGTGGTAGAACCTTCATGAATTAGGGTAATACCCTTATTAGAAAACACCCCCCATCTATCATGTGGAGATATTAATAGGTTTTCCCCACTGACAAAATAAACCAATTCAAGCCCAATTAAAAATATAAAAGCTGGTTTATTGGGGGGGGGGCATTCTTGGACAGGTTCACTAGTCTCAGAAAACGAGGCCAGGGAAATCACCATATGGACAGGGAGGCAGAGGTGGGAGGAGCAGAAAGAGAAAGAGGGAACAGTTCGACGAAAGAAGGAATGCAGAGACAGAGAGGGCTGGGGTGGCTGTAACACACCTGGCACAGCTGGCTAAGGCAGGTGATGAGGTAGGTCCCCGAGAGCAGGCCAGTGGAATTGCCTGTATACTAACAGAGTTAGGGCCAGGGGGCCCGGGTTTGGAGTCTAACAGATACGGAAAGGTAGTCATCTGCAAACCAGGAAACAGACTCCTCCCAGATACTGAATCTCCAAGTGCCAAGCTCAATCTTGGACTTTTCAGCCTCAAGAACTCTGACATATAATTTCTATTTTTTAAGCCCTTAAGTCTATGGCATTGGTATGCCAGCCAAAGCAAACTGAGACATACCTCCAAACAGACCTTCTCATTATGAAAGCTGTGGTGAGTATTGGGGTAGGGATGGATTTCCTGGACACCTTAGCAGAGACTGGCAGGAAATGAGAACAGATCGGAGTTCTGGAAATGGGGTCCAGGTAAGGGATCGGTGTGACCCAGACTCACAATAGCTCTCAAGAGACCGCATAAGCACAACTTCCAGTCCCTATTCTGTGACTAAACATATAGTACACAATCTTCATGACGTTTGTCTCCTTGTTTGTAAAATGAGGATTTATTTATTGAGACAGAGTTTCTCTGTGTAGTCGGTTGTTTGTTTGTTTGTTGAAACAGGGTTTCTCTGAGTAGTCCTGGCTGTCCTAGAACTGCTCTGTAGACTATGCTGGCCTCGAACTCAAATCTGCCTGCCTCTGCCCTCAACATGCTGGGATTAAAGGTGTGCAACTACCACTCGGCCGTGACCTGAGGAATTTAAAAGGCGAATCTGACTTGGTTCAGATTCTGCACCTGGCTCCACAGCACGGAGATTTATTAGCTTCTTTTTATGAGCTGGACACCTAGATGTGCTTTGTAGGCAACAAGAACTGTTTGCTTAGTACGGTTCGCAGCATCATGGGCAAAAAACACAACCCACAGTACTTTCACGTTCTACTGGATAGTGATGCACAATTTAGTACGTAGATACCTATTGAAGGCTCATTATGGAATGCTATCTGCAGTTCCTGGCTGGAGAAGTTTAAGAAAACTCACGGACCACTCCAGGACTAACATGCAACTGCAAATCGTTTGAGAGCTGGTAGGGATCAGTAACATAGGAACGTTTTTTTTCTAGCTGCCTAGGTGACCCGACAGGAAATACACGAAGGACCGCCCCGCTGCGCAGCCGCAGTGCGTCTCAGCCGCCGCGGTAACGACCACCAGCTCTGCGACTCGGCATGAGCGCTCTGGTAGCTCGGGCCCGGTGGGCCTGGGGCTCCTGGGGCCGCCGCGCCGCCTCGAGCCTCCGGGAGCCGCCGCCGGACGCCGTGGACGTGGCGGAGCTGCTGCGGGACTCCAGCGTGCCCGAGGACGGAGCCCAGGAGGCTGTGGCGCGGCGGCCGCCTTCGCGCTGTTCCGTGCTGCTCTTCCCGGGCCAGGGCTGCCAGGCGGTCGGCATGGGTGGCGGCCTGCTCCGCTTCCCGCGTGTGCGGCAGCTCTACGAGGCCGCGCACCGGGTGCTAGGCTACGACCTGCTGGAGCTGTGCCTGCGGGGGCCTCAGGAGGACCTGGACCGCACAGTGCATTGCCAGCCCGCCGTCTTTGTGGCTTCGCTGGCCGCCGTGGAGAAGCTACATCACCTGCAGCCGGCGGTGAGCCGAGGAGCGAGCGCCGAACCCCGCCTTCTGGGTCTCAGGGCCCCTCAGTCTGGTTCTTATTGGTCCCCAATTTGGTCCTCGTTGATGGTATTCTAGATGCACTGCACAAAATAAGGATCCCTGCGCCAGGGGAGTTTGCATTTTAGACGACACAGACAGTTCACACTTAATGCACCGAGTTAACAAAGCACATTAAAGATGAATGTGTTGGGCTAGAGATGTGGCTTAGAAATTAAGAGGATTTGGGTTCGGTTCCCAGCACCCATGTAGTGGTTCACAACCACCTATAACTCCAGTTCCATGGGATCCGATGCTGTTTTATGGCCTCTGCGGGTTTCAGGTATGTGCACCATGTGCACATGACGTGTAAACAGGCAAAACATTCACACACATACATTGTTTTATTTTTATTTATTTAGTTTTTTGAGACAAGGGTTTTCTGTGTAACAGCCCTAGATATCTTGGAACTCACTTTGTAAACTAGGCTGACCTCAAACTCACAGAGAGTCTCTTGCCTTTGCCTCCCAAGTGCTGAAACCAAAGACATGTGCCACCACACCTGGCCACACACATAAATCTTTTTGTTGTTGTTGTTGTTGCCTCCCCCCCCCCCACACACACACACACCACACACAGGGTTTCTTTGTGTAGCCCTGACTGTCCTGGAACTCACTCTAGACCAGGCTGGCCTCAAACTCAGAAATCCGCCTGCCTCTGCCTCCCAAGTGCTGGGATTAAAGGTGTGCACCACCACCACCCAGCATAAATCTTTTCTTAAAAAAATTTTTTTTGAGGGGCTGGAGAGATGGCTCAGAAGTTAAGAGCACTGACTGTTCTTCCAGGGAATCCTTGTTCAGTTCCCAGGATTCTCATGGCAGCTCAACAACAGTTGCTGGAGATCTGGCCCCTCACACAGACATGCATGTGAGTAAAATACAATGCACATAAAATTTTTTTAAAGAATTTTTTTTAAGATGTGTGTCAGAGAAAGATAGACACAATAGAGTAAGGAGCTGTGATTTTTTTTAAAGATTTATTTTATGTATATATGAGTATACTGTAGCTGTACAGATGGTTGTGAGCCTTCATGTGGTTGCTGGAAATTGAATTTAGAACCTCTGCTCTCTCCAGTCAACCCCGCTCTCTGTGGCCGGCCCTACTTACTCTGGTTAACTTTGCTCACTCAGTCCCTGCTCACTCTGGCCCATTACATTATTATATCTAAGTACGCTGTAGTTGTCTTCAGACACACCAGAAGAGGACATCAGATCTCATGGATGGTCATGAGCCACCATGTAGTTGCTGGGATTTGAACTCAGGACCTTCCGAAGAGCAGTCAGTGCTCTTGACTGCTGAGCCATCTCTCCAGCCCAGGGGCTGTAATTTTAGATGTGTTTGAATTGCTGGAATAATTATTAAATGCTGAAGATTTATGTATGGCTATTTTGCAGGTATGTTTGTGTATGACATGCATGTCTGATGCCCCTGGGAACCGGAAGGGGATACTGGACCTTTTGGATTTTGAGTTAGAGACAATTTGTTAGTGTCCTGTGGGTGCCAGGAATCAAACCCGGGTCCCCTGGAAGAACAACTCTTAACTGCTGAGCCATCTATCTCTCCAGTCCTTTTAAAATGTTTTTAAAAGATGACTTCCTTAAATGAAAGGGATGGCTTAGCCATTAAGAGTGTTTTCTGCTCATGTCAGTTTCAGTCCCTATTTGAAGACCCTGGCTCATAAAATGCCTGTAACTTGAGATCCAAGGGATCCTTTGCCCTCTCTGGCCTCCACTGGCATGTGTACAAGTATGCGCGCGCGCGCGCACGCACACACACACACACACACACACACACACACACACACACACACTCACTTTAAAGAAGAAAGTAAGAGAAGATGCCAGGCTTAGAAATGATCACCTTTAATCTTAAAACTCAGGCAAAACCAGGCAGGTCTCTCCGAGTTCCAGGCCAGTCGGGGCTACACAGTGAGACCCTGTCTGCAAAGACAGAAGATGGCAGATCTTAGAGCATATGACTCTACTTGCTGCTGAGATAGAGTAATCCCAGGATAATACACGTTAACGGGTGCCGGGACCTTCTGTTCTACCTCCACAGCCTCCTGAGTCAGTTGTTAGGAGTGCCAGGAGGCCCAGGTGACAGGAATGGGTGTGGTTCTGTGGCACATTCACTCAGAGCGTCTCTGGGCCAGGCCTGCATTGACATTTTATAGACACTAGCATTACCCACTTATGTTAGCGGTGATGTGCAACGGTCTGGGGGACTAAATCTGCTTCTCTCTGGCCTGGAAAATCATATTTCTTTTAATTTAATTTTATTCTATGTGTATTGGTGTTTTGTGTGCATTTGTGTCTCTGAGGGTGTTGGATCCCCTGGAATAAAAACAGTTGTGAGCTGCCACAAGGATGCTAGGGATTGAACTCGGGTTCTCTGCAAGAACAGCCATCCCTCCAGCCCCCAGAAAATCATGTTTTTAATGCCTGTACTTTTGTTTTGTTTGGCAGCATGGGAAGGGTGAACTGTGATGTAGCTGTGTTGGCACTGAATTCAAACCTCCTTAGCTTCAGCCTCTTGCGGTGCTGAGTCCAGCCATGAGTGGTCATGGGTAGTGTGCATGTAATTTCGGTACTCCGTGTGTCCAAGAAGCCACTCTGTGCAGAGGCAAGAGGAACCAGAGCTCTGGCTCATGGTGTGACTGGGCTGATAGGGAAAGTCCTTGTCCTCATCAATAAAGGGGAGTACCAGGCCAAGAGCATTGGCTCATGGTGACATTTAACTGCCCTGACAGTTCCGGGGGCGGGGGGGGGGGGGGGACCCAGGACTGAGCTCTTGGGAGGATTCGGCCTCATGTTCTGCCCCGCCTCCGCAGGTCATCGAGAACTGTGTCGCTGCGGCTGGCTTCAGCGTGGGAGAGTTTGCAGCCCTCGTGTTTGCCGGAGCCATGGAGTTTTCTGAAGGTACACAACAAGTGTGGTTTGTTCAGAGTGTGTTTTTGCTGGGCTCAGAGGAGAGGGTGGGACTCTGGACAGTGGTGCTGGGTCCACGCCCAGGGTCATGGGAAGGGAGCGCAGGGCTGTAGATGACACTGGAGCTCCAGGACTGGATCCCACCAATCCCTTTTGAAGTCTCAAGAATTGGATGTGTGTTGCTTTCTGTGTGTGATTTCATGAGGTCCGTTTTCTTGGCTGCCACCCTTCACTGTCCTCTGCATTCTTTTTTAATTACATAAATGTGTGTATGTATGCGTACACATGCCCCAGTATATGTGAGGATGTCAGAGGACAATGTTTAGGAGCTGGTCTGTTCCTTCTAACGTGGATTTCTAGGATTGAACTCAAGTTGTTTGGTTTGCCACAGGCACCTCTACCCACTGAGCCCTTTTGCTGGCCCTCCCTTTGCATTCTTCACACGTTCACATTCTGTGCCTGTCACACCTGGAAGATGTTCAGTACGTGTTATGAAAAAGAGTAACTGAATACTTTGATTATTGCCTAGTGTTTGTTTGCAAAGCCTGTTTTCAGTGCCCAGCTTGAGTGCAGGGAACTGAGCTTGGATCCTCTACAAGAGGAGTGAGTTCTCTGAACCGATGAGCTATCTCTCCAGCCCCATTTCCTAAGATTGTTTTTTAGCTGAAACTGGGCAAAGTATCATATGCTTGTAGCCTTGGCTACTCAGGAGGCCATGTCAGAAAGATCACTTGGGCTGAGCTTGGGGCTCAGCACAATTCCCTTAATTCCAGCGCTTGGAGAATGAAGAAAGGCGGGTGGGTCTGTGTGAGCTTAAGGCAAACCTAGGCTACATGTCAAGTCCCAGATCCACCAGGGCTACAGAGTGAGGCCAGTCTCAAAAGGGGCGGAGGGAGGACGTTTGAATTTAAGTCTAATGTAGGTAGCATTCAGTTTGGGGGCGGGGGAGAGGGAGAGAGAAGCAGAGTAGACAGACAACCCCCATAATACATACACAGACAGACAGACAGACAGAGAATACTACACAATGACTGAATGATTCATTGATTTAAAATCTGCTTTATAGTTCAGTACAGGGAGAGGACTTGCACGCACATGTCTAGGGAGACCAGACCCAGATGGATGATAAGTGCATGTTTAACGACACTGGTGAACAGGGAGCTGAAAGACAACCACACGAGCAGCACTTCGTACCCTGCGGGGTTGAAGCTTGAGGGTGTGCAGAAGTCATCCCAGGTGCCTGCTTCTGGCAACGTAAACAGAGCCACTATACAGCTCAACTGTAATATGAAGTGTGCATAGGACATGAATCCAGTTGCTAGAAAGGGCAGGTCAGAGCCTGCTGAGTTGGAAGAAATGGAGAGCTGTTCTTGCAGGAGTAGTGCTGGGTGTTGAACCTATGGCCCCAGGCATGCTAGGAAAGCAGTCTGCCACAGAGCTCTAGTTCCAGCCCCAGTGCTGTTTCGTAAAAAGCATTACTGTCATGGAAGGACTCGTGGTGTGTCCATGTCCTAACGAAGCCGCTAGCTTTGCAGTACTGCGTGAGTATCGATGTGTCATAGTCACTGCTTTACCACTCCCATGGGAGATGGCCACACACCCCCTCTACCTTGCAGTGTGTTCTCCTGCTTCCTGTCACAGTTCTGCATGTGTGTGTCACAGTTCTGCACAGTTGCCAAGGGCACAGAGCTGTAAGTCCCAAACAGACATACCCAAATGCTGACTGAAGGCATGCATAGGGAAGGGCGTGGGGCTGCCTCACTCCATGTCCTCGCTCTCTGTCATCCCAAGGCAGTGCCTCTGTCTCTCCTTGTTCCAGTCAGCCTGTCACACCCAAAACACAGACTGGGAGAGGATGACAGGAGTGTTGTCATAGCCCTTCCTTGGTGTCTCAGCCCTGGAGCTGTGCCTGAGCCCATTTCTCCTCCTGCCTTGGCAGTGCAGAGGGCTAATGCTCGGCGTGGGTTCCTCCTGCCTGCCTGGGACAGCCAGGTTTATGTGGTTCATGTGCTCGCTGTAGCTTTATAGTTGCCTGAGCGCCTGGTGCTCGTGACTGTTCCTTCTCAGCTTCTCTTAAGTAACAACCCAGGCAGAGTGGATGTTGTAGGTCTGGACTACACAGCTGACAGTTGGACCGGAAGCTCTGCTTGCCTCCTACCAAGTCTATTCCTCTGCCCCTCCCTGAGTTCTGAAGCAGCCACTCTGATGTTTGGGACCAGGAGATTGTTTTCAGGGTTTTCTTGATAACTGTAAGATGCTCCTTGTAGCAGGACTCCTGTTCTTTGTCTATCACTGTCCATAGAATCTCTCACAGTCGTGACAACCAGAAGGAGTTTCCAATCCTGCCCTAGGCAGGGAGCTCCTTGAGTTAGACTATGTTCTTATGTGTATGTGCTTACATGAGTTTATGTGCACCACCTGTGTGTGTGCAATGCCTAGGGCACTGGATTCCCTTGAACTGGGGTTTCAGGCACTTATGAGCTATCTCGATGTGGGTGATGGGAACAGAGCCCTAGTCCTACAGGAACAGAAGTGCTCTTAGATGCTGAGCCAGTTTTGTTGCTTCTGCCTCCTAAGTGCTGGGACCAGAGGTGTGCGCCACCACTGCCCGGCCTGCTTGTCACTTTTGTTCCTCTCCCCCTCCCTGCCCCTCCCCTTCTCTGTGGTTGTGTGCACCTGTGTGTACTATGCATGTGTACCGACAGATGCTAGAGAAGAACAGCATATGTCTTACCCTCATTGGGCTGAGACAGGCTCTCTCCTGCTTGCTCGGTTCTAGCCTTACATAGCCATACTTGACTTTTTATGTGGGTGCTAAGGATTTGAGCTCGGGTCGATCCTATGCAGTAAGTGCTCTTGTATGCTGGATGTGGGCACCCAGCACACACATAAAGATGATTAGAACTGTGGTCCTGGGGCCGGCAGTCAGCAGCACTGTCCCTGTCTCCCTGAAGGACCGCTCCCCTTCCACTTCACAGCTGGCCTTCCCAACACACTTGTGTCTGGACAGGTCTGTATGCGGTGAAGGTCCGTGCTGAGGCCATGCAAGAGGCGTCTGAAGCCGTTCCCAGCGGGATGCTGTCTGTCCTGGGCCAGCGTCAGTCCAACTTCTCCTTTGCCTGCTTGGAAGCCCAGGAGCACTGCAGGTCTTTGGGAATAGAGAACCCGGTGTGCCAGGTGTCCAACTACCTCTTCCCTGACTGCAGGGTCATCTCAGGACACCTTGAGGTTAGTCCATTGCGCCACAGGGAGTCACTCCCTGAGGAAGAGTGGGTGCCCTGCTGATCATCATCTGGAGAACGTGCCTGAGGGCAGAGGGCATGTGGAGAACATGTCTGAGGGCAGAGGGAGGGCTGCAGGGGGAAGCAGAAGCCAGGATATTGCCTGTTCCCCCGCAGACAGGACATTTCTGAGCAGCCGCCAGGCTCGTGGGTCAGGTCAAGGGGCCAGGTGACACCATGTCTAGGCCTGTCCATGCTGTGCCCTGGCTTCTTATGAACCTGCAGTCTGGGTGCTTGCTTGAAGAGGAAGGGGCTGTCTTCTGTGGCTGTGCCTGGCTTTTAGTGTCTGATTTTTCAGGTGCTTGCTGATCTTCGTGTGTCACTTACCAGAACATTCCGTGTACTAGCACTGGGGACATAGGCCCATTAGCTCCCATATTATGAGACAAGCAGCAGTTGGACAAGGCCACTGCAGACCGGGAATACAGTGCAGGGCAAGCAAAGGGCCTGAGTGGAGGGGCCGCAGCCCTGTGGAAGTGAGGACTTAGTGTTACCTGAGGTGGCAAGAAAGTGGTCAGAAGCCATGTAAGGGCAAGTCATCCTATCTAATTGCTGCACTACCCGCCCACCATCTAGACGGCATCTTTATCCCATCACTCAAGTGAGGCGGAGAGACAAGAGGCAGACATCTGAGTCTTTCTGTGCAGCCAGTGCCCATCCTGAACTCACAATCAATGCTTCAAGCATTTGCCACTGAAGCCATGGCAACCCGGCACTTGGAAGTGAAGGCAAAAGGTGGTGTTCAGGGCCAGCTTTGGCTACATAGTGAGTTCAAGGCCAGCCTTATTTATCTACAACCTTGTCTCAAACACAGAAACATATAATCAGGTGTGGTGATGACTTTAATTCCAGTACCTGGGAGGCAGAGGCAGGAGGATCTCTCTGAGTTCAAGGCTAGTCTAGTCTACATAGTGAGTTCCAGGACAGCCAAGACTACATGGTGGGAAGCTATCTCAAAAACAAAACATATATCGCGCGCACACACACACACATGGGGTGTGGGGGCGCTGTGCATCTCTGTGGATGCCAGCAAAAGCTGGCACCTTGGCTTCTGTGAGATTCCTTTTATTTCTCCCTTCAGGCCCTTCACTTTCTTCGGAGGAATTCTGCTAAGTATCACTTCAGGCGCACCAAGATGCTGCCTGTGAGTGGAGGCTTCCATACCTGCCTCATGGAGCCAGCTGTGGAGCCCCTGAGGAAAGTTCTAGGCACAATTAACATCAAGAAGCCACTGGTGGCTGTCCATTCCAATGTCAGCGGGCACAAATACACACATCCACAGTACATCCGAAAGCTGCTAGGGCAGCAGGTGGTGTCGCCAGTGAAGTGGGAGCAGACGATGCACTCGATCTATGAGCGGAAGAAGGGCATGGAGTTCCCCAGCACCTTTGAGGTGGGCCCCGGGCAGCAGCTGGGAAGTATCCTAAAGTGCTGCAACAGGCAGGCGTGGAAGTCCTACAGCCATGTGGATGTGATGGAGAACATCATGGACCCTGACCACTGAGGGCCGTGAGGGCAACAGCCCCGGGGAGCCTCTGTGCCTGCCTCCTTTCCTCAGACTTGAGGACAATGGACACTGCAGTCTAGCTGTGGCTAAGGCTCCCTCAGAGCATAGCCTGTGAGTGCCAAAGTGTGATTTAGCCTGTCCTCCAGCTGACAGGATATCTGGACAACCTGCCCAGGCAGGAAGCTCCTCAGTGAATCCAGAAGGGCTAGCCTGGGACAGTCTTAGACTCATCCTGTGGGTGCTGTGGACACACTGCTTGGCTTCAAGCTAGGCCTGGTGCCGGAGGATCTCCTCAGCCGCCTGTGGCACGTTGCCCACCCAGGGCCAAGACCTTCGCTCCTGCGGCCGTGAATCTGCCTGGCAGCCTTGTTCTTTGCTCTCGTGACAGCTGGGAGATTGGGTCCCATGTGCCATCCACACCTAAGAAGTCCATATTCAGTGCCTGTGTCTGCCCTAGAGTGGGGGGTCCTTTGTATAAGAAACTAACGATGTAAGGGGTGAGGTGGGTCTGGGCAGGAAGGAAGGCTGGGGACCCTGACCCTTCTAGGCCAGCCCTGTCATTCATACAGACACCTCACCAGCAAGTCACCCCTGGGGCAGTGTCTCACACTGTTCATGGCTTCCCTCAGCACCGTGCCACAGCAGGAGTGGGGCACAGCTCTGGGAAGACACACAATAAACAGGAGCCATTCTAAGCTGCCGGCTGGCTCCCTTCCTGTGATGCAGAGGCTTGGGAATGAGGCCTTCGCCTAATCTGACAGACTTGTCAGCAGGTCTGTCAATTGCTGACAGGACCTGTCCTACTGCCCAGCTGTCCCACTCTTGGACAACTAACTGTCCTTGGTCCTGGCCAGTGGTCCTTGAGGCCTTGTGACCTCCAGATGCCCAGTGCATTTCAACACTCAAGTAGTTTGCATGGTTCTGAGTCTGAGCACACCTCTAGCAGGAGCTGGAGCATGGCTTTAGCGCCCGAGCTTGGCGCCAAGCAGGCAGTGCAGCCTGCCTGTAAGTGAGGGGGTTGAGGGGACTGGGTCCTGGGTCTGGAGCACCTCAGCCATCTGTCTGCAAGGGGGGGGGGGTGCCACCCTCACGGAAACTTGGGCTTACCTCTCCTGAACCCAGCATGAGGTCAACTGTCTTACAGACCTAAAGCACCTGTGACTGCACACAGGGAGTGGTCAGTCCCACCTAGTGTGGTCACATGACAGGACCCAGACACTCCCCCAGCCTTGTCACCTGATGGAAGTTGCCCTACTGTCCCAGAACCTCCATCTCAGTGGGCTTGGAGTCAGCCACCTGACTTGGCCCCTGGGCCCACTGCAGGCAGGCAGGTATGTGAAGATCAGAGACTGGCACTGTTGTGACAAACGTGATAAGTCTCCAACTCACTCTGACCACTGGAGCAATCCTAGTATTGCTGTCACTGAAGACTGCGAACCTGGTAAAACAGCAATGGCTGGTGGCCTGGCTTGGGTTCTGGAGTTTAGTTCTGTGCCCTGAAAAAGGAACCAAAGCTGGTGGCCTTTGTTCTCTGAGCAACTTCATGGGGACCCTGTGGGGCTCAGGGTAGCTGTGTGAGGTTGGGAAGGGACACCTTCTGGGCTGATGCCAGGTCAGAGATACCCAAGGCTTTGGAACTGAGGAAAGCCCGGAGAAACAGGCTGACCGGCACTCCAAGAAGGGAGTACCCCCAGTTTCCCACTGCCTGGAGTGAGGCTCCAACTTGATGGTAATAGCTGCCTTGCTGAAGAGAGGGGCCTAGAGCCTGTGGCTAAGTAGGTAAGAGGCTCACTGAGTCCCACAGGGCTGATGAAGGTCTGTGGGAAACAGGTGGGCCATTGGCACTAAGTAACATCTGCCTCCTTTGCTGAGGTCAAAAAGGTCCTTTCCTTCTGTCCCTAGAGCAAAGTTCATGCCTGCTGCCACCGTCTCCCCTCCCTCCTGGAGGATCAGAGCCACAGTAGAGCTAGCTCCTGTCCTAAGGAATGAGCCAGCCAGCTCTGGTGGCCAATGAGGATTGGCCACCTCTGGTCAGTCCTTCAGGCGGAGATCTCACCAGTCTCCTAACCCTTGGTCTTGATGCCAGGTTGCCCCATCTCCAAGACTGGCTTTTTGTTTTTTTGTTTTTGTTTTTGTTTGGTTTTTTGGATTCAGTTTTTTTGAGACAGGGTTTCTCTGTGTAGCCTGGCTGTCCTGGAACTCACTCTGTAGACCAGGCTGGCCTCGAACTCAGAAATCAGCCTGCCTCTGCCTCCCAGAGTGTTGGGATAACAGGTGTGCGCCACCACCACCTGGCTCCAAAACTGGCTTTTCTAAGGAAGGCATTTCCTTCATGGTCCCATTGTCCTTGGAAGGGCATTGGGGCTGCTAGGTAAGACCGAGGTGGTAAAGGAAAACATGGGGAGGTGGGGGACACGACACTCAGAACAACCACCTCACCCAGAGCTGGGAAGTTTGGGACAATTCAAGGACACAATGAGAAGGCATCTGGGAGGCCAGAGAAAGTGGTCACAGTCACTGATAGTCACACAGGGAGGGGCGCTGTTTTGGTATCTGATGCGAATAGGGAGGGGCGCTGTTTTGGTATCTGATGCGAATGGGCAGACAGAGAAACCCAAGTTCCAGGTGGAGGCCTTGGTTGACCTAGGAAGATAATGGGCCAGGCCTGGGGGAGGTGCGGAGCCCAGTGGGGGAGGCCTGGCCCTCCTCCCTCCCTCGGTGTTCCTTGTGTAGCATACTTCAACCCCACAGCTCTTCACGAGAGCTGCACTGCACACAGGAGGTGGACAGACTTCCCCATCAGGATGACAGGCAGAGAGGGACAGTGGAGCTAGGTGTGATGGAGCAGATGGGCAGATGTCTGCGTTCAAGGCCAGCCTGGTCTGCAGAGTGAGGTCCAGGACAGCCAGGCCTACACAGAGAAACTCCAGAAGAGGGGGAACTTTGGGGAGGGGGCATTCTTATTGCCCTTGGGTACAGGCATGGCGCATAGGACTGGGAGCAGAGACCACTTAAAATTCCCTCCACCATTACCTCCAGTATTGCAACAGCCCCACAAAGGACCTAAGGGAAGCTGGCTGCAAGCATTTTATTGAACTCTGCTGAAAACACTTTATTGAACTCTCCACCCACCCCAAAGGAATCTAGGCCAGTAGATTCTGTGCCTCAAGGCTTCACAGACAGGGGTGTGGCCAGCACTCCCCCCACTGATGGCCACAGGACCAGCCTGCAGAGAGGAAGGTGGCAGGGGTCAAGAGAGAAGGGCCAGCCAGGCCTCAGGGGCATTTAGCCGGTAATGCTCCTGAAGGACAGTGAATTCATTTGCCTTACAAAAACCCAGAAAACCTGTAGGAAATCTCAGCACTGTCCTGAGTTAAATATAAAAAAGGGGACAGTCAGAAAACAGCACGGTTAGGGTGCCGGCACCTCTAGGGGTTGGGGGGCAGGGACCAGCCCTGCCCCAGCTGCACCTCACTGAAGCTGCAAATGCCAGGCCCCACCCAGCAGCAAGAAGACCAGCAGCACCATGGGAAACAGCTGCCCAGGGTCCTGGTCAGGTGACACCTGTGGGACCAAGAGGGCAAGGTGAGTGAGGTCCAGGGACCACCTGGGGTGGGGGAGGAGATGCCTCTTGGGGACTCAGAACAAGCACCTAGGCACAACTGGGGTATCTGGGACATAGTGTGAACTTGGACATTCAGCCAGTGGGGGTGAGCAGAGGAGGCGACCCCAAGACCATGTCAGAGAGCATCCTCTCTTAGAGGAAGGCTCTCTGTAGGAGGTTCCAGATGGCACTGTGTGTACTCAAACCTCCCTGGGTTCACCAGCCAGGCAAACAGGCTGCTGGGATGGGACAGAAGTGCAAAGAGGTGGGGAAGAAACTCTAGAGAGGGGTGGAGACTGGCTAGTTAGACAGCACCACTGATGAGCTGCCGGCTGCCCAATGGGAAGGCTAACACGTGGACTAGGGGCTTCAAGGTTCTTACCCAGGCGCTAGGAGTCAAGACTCTCCAGGACCAGATATTTTCCCTGAGGTTAGTGAGGCTTCCAATCAAGCTTCTGAAAAGACCCCTGATACCCGTCTGGCTATAGGTGACAGCGAGTCTGTAAGACATGACAGGAGCAAGGTGGTTACAGTAACCATAGGCACTGGACGTGTACGAGTATGACCCATTACAGCGTGGCCCACAGAGAGCCCCTGTGCTGCTCTGGCTCTGCCCAGAGTCAGCCCCAAAGAGCATCTCCCACTCTGGAGGCCCCTGGGCCTCTGGGGCCAAACCTACACTGCCTTGTGAGCTGGGGGCTTCTCCAGGCTCTCCAGCTTGAGTGGCAACAGAAAGGCCCTGAGTGGTGCTTGATCTACTGCTAATGCCAGAGGAGGATTGGGGGACCCAGGTAGGGGGTTCAGGCTTTGCCCGAGAACTCCCACACCCTTCTTCCAAGGTTTGCAGGGCTCCCTTGGGGCCCAGCCCTGTCTGGTTCCACTGGGGCAACTGGTTACCTGTGCATAGCAATCCCAGGCAGCTGGACCAGACGGGGGCTCCGCAGACACTGGTCCATCTCATCACCGATGCGGGCCAGCCTCAGGGCCACCTGGCTTCTGCAGGAAGTCAGACGGCAGTTTGGTGTAGCCATGCTGGGGAGGCCATACCACACACCCAGCCTAGTTTCTGTGGGACTCAGGACCCAGCAAGAGGAAGGCAGTGGGATACTGGGAAGGTGGGGGTGGGGGTAGCAGCAAACCTTGGTGTCCCTCTCTTCCATGGGTACACTTTGGAGTAAAAGCCATTTCAAATGTGCCCCCTGTAGGATAAGCCACGGGCTACCTGAGACATTAGGCAGAGGGGCCAACGTGGGCCTATCTCAGTCTGTACCCCAGGCCTGCCTCTTGTGGGAGTCAGACACAAAAGTACTAGGGAGTGTTGTCTCAGAGATGTGTATCAATGTATATGTGGGAATGTCTATATTTCACACCTCAGTGTCGATAAAGAAACAGTAGACCAGGCAGCAGGACACACCTGGAGGTCTGGTGGGGCTGGAGGCTCAGCTGGAGGACTGGTGTGGCTGAAGTCAGGGACAGCTTACCCCAGAAAAAGACCCGAACTTTCCTTTAGAGAATCTTGGGGAGGGACCTACCTGGTGGGCTTTGATGGTAGAAAGGAACAAGTGGGGATGTTTGGAGCCCCCCCTCAGTTGGCTTCTTACGAGGTCCCCTGCTCCGAGACCTGTCCCTGGTTCCCAGACTCAAAACACTTAGGCCTGCACCTTCCCAGATGGAGAGCCGTAAACCAAGTGCCCGAGTGAGCCAGGCCTGGTAGTGCACGCCTTCAATTTAAAGAAAATCTCAGGGGCTGGAGAGGTGGCTCAGCAGTTAAAGATACTTGTTGCTCAGGCAGAAGTCATGATTGTCTACAACCACCTGTAATTCCAGCTCCAGGGATTCCTCCTCCTCCTCTGAATACTGCAGGTACCAGGGATGGACACAGTGCACAGACGTACGTGCAGGCAGGCACTCGTGCACATAAAACAAATCTTTAAAACAGTACAAATTCTCCATTGAAACAGGAGATGCACTTCTATGGTGAATACACACACACACACACACACACACACACACACACACTGAAACCAGCCTGGCTAAGCCCTTCCTGGGGTTTGCCCGCACATTCCACACCAGCGACGCAGCAGCTCACTGGAAAGTCCCTATAGAGGGCATCTCAAGGGCCACCTGCTCCACACACCCAGTGTCCTAGGTCTATTCCTGATTCTGATGGTCACAAGGGTTCAAGGAACCTGGATAGTTGCCTGGCAACCGGGTTGAGAGGTTTGTTCCCGCCTATTCCCTGGGAGACCCCCAGGAAAACACTGTCCCAGGTTCACTTCACTCAGGAATGGCGCAGAAAGCGGGGAGACACTGATTCCCTCCGGAGTGGCAGAGAGCCCTGAAGCTGAGGGCACACATGAAGAGCTTACCCATGCTGACCTGCCAGTCAGCACGGGCAGAAGGGCTTGCCTTGGCCAGTATGGCTGCTCTCTGTCTGCTGGGAAATGAATGGTGGGTCTCAGAGCCTGGGGAGGGAGGGACCTTGCCTTCTGGACAGAGGCAACAACAGATATGCCCTCTGCTATTGAAACCAGATAGCCCAGGTTCAGGCTGCATTGTGCTGGTCCCCACAGCCAGGAAACAAACTGGAGCCCTGTGAGGGTGGGGAGCACCTCGGGGAGCACCCTACCCTGTTCCCTCCCACCCTGCTTCCTCCCTCACTCCACTCCTCTATATAGAAAGTCGTGTTCCATCCCACCCCAGTGGAGGGTCCAGTTGGGCCCTACCTGCCTTCCAGGCACTCCATGAGGTCCAAGTCTCTCACAGGACTACGGTTTTCCCCCTCCACAGGTTCCTTCATGCTGGGA
Organism: Apodemus sylvaticus; assembly: GCF_947179515.1. Classification (NCBI taxonomy): domain Eukaryota; kingdom Metazoa; phylum Chordata; class Mammalia; order Rodentia; family Muridae; genus Apodemus; species Apodemus sylvaticus. The sequence goes on along the minus strand of NC_067488.1, from coordinate 52,158,542 downwards.
GACCCAGACGCCACTGGAGGTTGGGGGACCTGGTCTTGTGGAAGAGTCTTGATGACGTCTTTGGCCATTAGTCTTGTCTCTGACATGTGTTCTGTGGGAATAAAATAAGGCAGAGTGTGACTAGATCCCCAGAACTATGCAGCGGTGGCTACTGGGGCTCAGAACAACAGACCATAGTAGGTTCTTGGTATGTGGGGTACAGGAGACCCCTGGGGACTGCAAGGCCTTGGTATATGAGTTCCTGATCCGCCTCTGTCCCAGAATGGCTCACAGAAACCAGAGATGCTTCCACCAAGGCTGTTCAAAGCTAGACTATCTTTCTCAAAGCAGGCCACAAAGCTTCAACAAGATTCTGGTCCTCTGTCCTTGTCCCTTAAAGATCAGGAAGTTCAAAGTATCTGACTAGACTCCCCACTGGCCCACCCCAGTCTGTCACAGAGTGTGCTAATGCTGCTGTTTGTCCAGCCACAGCTCTGCACACCACTGTCCATGTCCAGATCTGAGCATCAAACCAAGTTTCTCCAAGGGCTGGGAGAAGGGCTTAGACTACTGAGTGCTCGTCTTTACCATACAAGCATGAGGAGGACCTGACTTAAGATCTCTAGAACGTAAGGCAGGGCACAGTGCGACATGCCTGGAACCCCAGTACTGGGGGCTAAGACAGAGTCCATCACGGAGTTCGCTGGCCAGCCAGCACAACTTTATCAGTGAGCCTCAGGCTCCAGATCCTGTCTCAGAAACCCAAGTCAGGGCCGGAGGTACAGGTTAGTCAGTTAGAGCGCGTGTGTACCACTCTTGCAGAGTAACAGAGTTCAATTCCCAGAATCCACACTGGCAGCTCACAGGGGATCAGAGTTCTCTTTTGCCCTCCAAGGGCACCCACACTCTCATGCACATATACATACAAATCTTCGGGGGATAGGGACCCAAGGTGGACAGTTCCTGGGGTACAGCACCCAATGTTGACTTCTGGCCTCCACATGTGTGTGTGCATGTGTATATAACACACATGTGGGTGCACACCCACACATAAAATGTGTACACGTGAAAGTTCTTCATGTCTCCAGATGTTCATGCTGAAGGCTCCCATGAGATAAAAAAAAAAGTGACTGTCACTTTTCTCTCTTTGACCGTCTATGACAGAAACATGGGCCATGACCCCAGTAACGGGGGAGGGAATGTCAGACTCTGTTGCCCCACACCTAAGAATGACCTTACCTCTATGGCCATTTCTTCTGAGCTGCTTGGGCCATCATCCAACTCTCCCCAACCCGCCCCAGCCCCTCTAGAATCCTGCTTCACGCAGGCTGTGTGCCTCAGCAAGTCACCGAGTCCTAGGTCTCCAAGTGAGCAGATGCTCACTGGGGACAGAGGAAAGCCCAGGCACCCCCACTCACAAGAAACTGAGGTGAGCTCCCACAGAGAGCAACTCCCCAGCCCTGACTTTAGGAAGAGCACAACTCATGGGTTTTATTGTTTTCATCCTGGTGACGGAACATGAACCTCCTGCAAGCCAGGACTGTGTGTGCCGCTGGGCCACACCCACAGACTCACTCCTCGTTTACTTATTATTTTCTTAGTCTTGGTGTGTGTTTATGATGGAAGGAGACACATGCCACACTGGCCACAGGGAGGTCAGAGGACAACCGTTCTCCCCTTCAGTCTTCACACAGGTTCTAGGAATCACACTGAGGTCACCAGGTTTGCAAAGCAAGCACCTCCCCCACTGAGCCTCCTCCCAGGCCTTGACACCCCTCCACCTCCACCTTTGAGGCAAGGTTTTTTGTGTAGCCCGGGATGTCCTGGAACTTTCTCTGAAGACCAGCCTAATGTTGAACCTGAGATCTGTCTGCTTCTGCCTCCTGGTGCTGAGATTAAAGGGGTATGTCGCTATTCCTTTCCCCCTTTAATGACTGCCATTTCTCTGGAGTAATTATGGCAGATGGGCAAGATAAGACAAGAGTCCTCCATGATCCAACACCGATCAGTCTTTAAACACTTCTGTAGCCACATACGCAGCTTCCAAACACAGTGCTTTGCAGCCCCGTCTCCCTCAAGCTCCTGTTAGAGGCTTCTTTTTGCTCTCTAACCATCCCTCAACTCCTGCTAGGACAACTCTTCAGCACTGGCGCTCATTGAAGCCCATCAAGACCCTCGCACACATTAACTTTCCCAGCATCCCTTGCTGATGCTGGTCATGTGCTCAAGTCTGGCCAGTGACGTCTCTAAGAAGTTGGACACAGGGTTGGAAGAACGGGAGCAGAAGCCAAGCTCACAGAAGCACAAAGACCCCTGCCTGAACCTCAAAGACCACGCTGTCCCAGGTAGAACTTTCTGCTACCAACACAGCATCATAAATATATAAAATAAATAAATCTTTAAAAATAATTTACTTGCCAGGCGGTGGTGGTGCACGCCTGTAATCCCAGCACTTGGGAGGCAGAGGCAGGCGGATTTCTGAGTTCGAAGCTAACCTGGTCTACAGAGTGAGTTCCAGGATAGCTAGGACTATACAGAGAAACCCTGTCTCGAAAGAAAAAAAAATTAATTGCTCAACTAGATGGAGTCAAGCAGCCAACCATCAAACAAGGTTCCAGGAGGCAGGGAACATGGAAAAGGCCCAGCACGTGCTGGCTAGGAAGCACTGGTATCTGATGTTCAGAGGAATAATGATGCCATGGCTTTGGAGGTCACTTCAGCTGCGCAGAGCACACGAGGAGGTGAAGAGTCCCCTGGACCACACCATATTTTTATATAGGACATGATGCAATTGCAGGAAGCAAGATCGTATGATAGACGGGGTGGAGAAATGTGAGGGGCAGAGCATCTCTGTACAGCAGGAAATGGAGACCACTGCCGAGGGCACGTTGGGTCTAAAGCTGCTGGAAAAGAAGGCTTTTTTTTCATCCAGTTAGGAGAACAAATCCACCTCCATTGAGACTGGCAGAGAGGGAGAGTTACGTAAATGGGAACTAGTGTGTGTGACAAACTCTTCCCGCATGCCATCTATTGAAATTACCTTTCCAAAGAAATGACCAAGGCTCATTTAGTGGCTTAAACCCACTGGCCTGTCAGCAGGTATTTCTGATCCTTGCAGCTGGAGTTGTCTGCATATCACTTGGGAATAAGCAGCTAGCAGTAACTAGCTGCCACCCTAAAACTAGCAAGTTATAAACTAATAATTAACTAGACCTCCTTACAAGAAAGTGAGAATTAAAACACAAGGAGAGAGGCTGGAGAGATGGCTCAGTGGTTAAGAGCACTGACTGCTCTTCCAAAGGTCCTGAGTTCAATTCCAATTAACCACATGGTGGCTCACAACCATCTGTAATGAGATCTGATGCCCTCTTCTGGATGCAAAGAGCACTCATATAATTAAATCTTTAAAAAAACACAGGAAGGAAGGAAGGAAGGAAGGAAGGAAGGAAGGAAAGGAAGGAAGGAAAGGAAGGAAGGAAAGGAAGGAAGGAAGGAAAGGAAGGAAGGAAAGGAAGGAAGGAAAGGAAGGAAAGAAAGGAAGGAAAGAAGGAAGAAAAGAATGAATTCAAGCCAGGGCAGCTCCCCTCCAGACTGTAGACGTGAGGGCTAGAGCTGCAGCATTCAGCCAAGGACAGTAAACAGGGCAGCAGAGCCTGTTCCCCCAGTAACCCACTCCCCGCCTTCCCAGTAGGTTCAAATTCCCATTCAGAGTTTCCAGCTCCTGACATCAGAGGCTTCCTGAACCCCCAGTGGTGACCCCCACATCTGTAATGGCTCCATCCCTGATGAGGCTGGGCAGGACTCTGACAGTTCACCCCACAGGGCACCCACTACCTCAGGTCCATGGCATCGAGGCAACAATGGTGTGGACCTGGACTCTTAACAGCCCAACACAAACACTTGAAACTCTGCCTTCAGGAGGCTAAGGCAGAAGGATTGTTTTGAGTTCAAAGCCAGTCCGGTACTTTCTAGTCTAGCCAGGGCTTCAGGAAGCAGAGACCTTTTCTTAAAGAAAGAAAGATAAAAAGAAAAAGAAAGAAAAGAGAAGAGACGAGAAAAAGATAAAAGGTATTGAGCAGCAATAAGAATCCAAAATTCTAGCCGGGCGGTGGTGGCGCACGACTGTGATTCCAGCACTCGGGAGGCAGAGGCAGGCGGATTTCTGAGTTCGAGGCCAGCCTGGTCTACAGAGTGAATTCCAGGACAGCCAGGGCTACACAGAGAAACCCTGTCTCAAAAAAAAAAAAAAAAAAAAGGAAAGAATCCAAAATTCAGAACCCTGAGCCCCAACATCAGAGTGCAGGAACTTTTTTCCATGCACAGAATGACTTAATATTCCATATATTCCCTATAAATTCCTCTCAGCCCATATGTGAAAGTGCACAGGAGAGGTAAGGGTAACTGACTTTCACGAGTAGGCTCTGACCTCATCTCCATACTATGTTTTTTATGGCGTGTGTGTGCGCGTGTGCGTGTGTGTGTGTGTGTGTGTGTGTGTGTGTGCGCGTGTATGCGTGTGTGCATGTGTGCATGTGTGCATGTGTGCGTGTGTGTATACTCAAGTATGCATGAAAAGGCCAGAGGTAAGCATTGGTGTCTTCCTTGGTCACCCTCCACTTATTTTTTGAGGCAGGGTCCTTCCCTCAGACCTTTCAGCTGGACAGCAAACCTCAGGGATCCTCCTGCCTCCGCCACTCCTGTTCTTCGGTCGCAGGCAAGCACGGCCAGGCTCGGTTTTCTGTTTCCGGGCCGAGGCTGTTAACAGCCATCTCCCAGCCCCAGCCCTTAATATATCTCATTATATATGAGCAGATAATATCTTAAATCCAAAACATGTCCGGCGCCCAATCCTGAGACAGTACAAAGGTCCTGCTGGCTTGAGCCTGCTTCTCTCCCCTGCACGAGGCTGTGCAGGCACAGTGCACACAGCCACCCTCTTGAGGGCATGGGATTAAACACTGGTCCCCATTCACTCGTCACTCCCTGTACTAAAGAAAGGGAGTTGGGAGTCTAGGCCCTTGTGGGACTAGACAGTAAGCTGGGACCCTCCAGGTGTCTCAGGACTGCCTTGAGACAGGTGACTGTCAGCAAAGTTCCTCAAATGCCAGCGATCAGGGAGCACTCAAGGTGACATCATCAGCCGCCACAGCAGGCAAGAGGGTGTGGCAAGCTCCAGGCTTTGAGAAGCCATATAAGGGTAGCATTGTTCTTCCTTCCAGAAGTGGAAAAAGAATACGCGTCCAGAGTTTGTCTCAACAAAGAGGTGGCTGTCTCCCCTTCCTGAGAGGAAGGTGGGGAAGAGGTGGACATCTGTTCCCAACGAAAGCTCAAATCTCACAGGAGCCAGGCTTCGAGGATAAGAAGCGTAAACACAGCCGCAGCCGCAGCACCTGCTGGGCGACACCTTTGCCTGGAGGCAGAGGAGGCAGAAGCTATGGGCTACAGCGGGAGGGACAGGGGCTCCACCTGCTCAGTGCACTGCAGACCCAGCTGCAAGACTGTAAAGTAGGAGCAAGCCCCCTACACCACTCGGCCAGGACCTGTGGAAGGGGCCAGGCGAGATCACCCGGTATCACCCATGTGTGCTCATACAGGTACCTCAAAACCCTTGCCGCACCTGTCCCAGGGAATGCTTGGCAGCAGTCACAAAAGAGAGAGATGAAGGATCTACAGTACAGAGATGCCAGTTTGTGTTTAGCTAGCTTGGCTCGAAGCTACTCGGAGCCCCGATGGGCCATGATAAGCCCTTTCCCAAGCCTGGCCAGCGGCCAGCAATGCTACCATCTCACAGGAGCAGCCCCACCTCACTGGCCATGGGGCAAGGACAAGGCTCAGCATTAGGACACCTAGGGGGTCCCCTCCCTCCTGCTAAGCCTCCCTCAGGCCAGCAGGCATGTGGGTCTATGTAGCATCATGGTACCACGGAACGTCAGACTAAACAGACGTAGGTCAATATGCTCCGTACACCAAGCCAAACGGATTTCATGGATCAATCATGGTGGCACACGCCTTTCATCTCAGCACTCCAGAGGCAGAGGCAGGGGGATCTGTGTGAGTTTGGTCCAGCCAGCCTGGTCTATACTGTGAGTTCCAGGCCAGCCAGGGCTACACGGTGAGACCCTGTCTCAAATAAAAAAAACAAAAAAAACAAAAAAAAAACAAACAGTTGAACACAAGTGCATTTTCTTTTACAGTAACAACAGAAAAAGGAAAGGAAGAAAGAAAGGAAGGAAGGAAAAGAAAAAAAAGGCTTCAGGTCAAGTTAATTTTGTAAAAATCTTCATATAGAAATGCTAACACTCCTACATAAAGGATGGGAAAGGAGGCGGCGCTATGGCACAGGCTATATCCCCCTACTCAGGAGGTGGAAGCGGAGGATCGAGAGTTTAAGGCCAGCCTGGTCTACATAGCAAGTTAGAGGACATCCTGAGCTACCCGAGGCTTCATCTCAAAACACCAAACATAAAATAATCGATACCATCAAAGATGCAGATAACAAGAGATAAGGATGTGCTTATGGCCGGCGTGTCTTGGCGTGTACAGACTAGAAGAAACATGTGCGAACGAATGTGTGTGTCTGCGGGTGTCTGTAGTGTGTGCCTGTTGGGTGGTCCTTGTAAAATTGTATCCACAACCTCGCTGCCCTGAGGCTCAGGCCAGGGGTGGCGACTCCTGGCATGCAAAGCCATTTCCCTAGGAAAGCAGGCCAGGCTCTAATTTGCATCTGTCCCCTCCTCCTCTCCCCAAACCCCAGCCTCCACCTCAGAGCTTCCCCATGTTCCCAACCCACCCCAGGCGGGGCCACAGTGGAATGGAACCTCGGCCCGGAGGGTCGGGCACCCATCTCCTTCTTCCTTAGAACCCTCTTGGACGCCACAGCTCTTGCATCTTGATGGGCTCAGGACAGACTTCACTCTGACCATCCTAACCTCAACTCACCTTTCCCGTCCTCAGCACTCAATCTCCCCACATGCTGTTGAGTGGAGATAAAGCAGCCGCATTGCTGGGACTCCTTGTCCAGGCAGGAGTCCTAGGGCTGTTAGAGCCCCTGTTAGAACCTGGAGGACTCAGCTCGGGTAAGCAAGGCTCAGCTCTGTGTGGATTTGCCCCCTCCGCATCCAGTGGAACTCCCCCACTGCCATCAGAAATCAGCTCATCTAAGCCTTTCCCATGAGCCTGTGTCCACCTCAGGTCAAGAATCAGAATGGAGAAGGCAAACAAGTGTGACCAGGGCTGGGTAGAGTCCCTTGAGGAGGGTCGTTGCAGACGCATTGCTCTGCTGTCAATCATCCTACCAATCCCACCCCCTCCCAGGCCATATCATCTCTAGCAGACCTCCACCAGGCTGAAGCCTCAGGGCTGACCTACCACAACTCTGGGGATCCCCAGAAGCCCCACACACCCCAACCAGGTGCTACACTACACTTATTCTTTCTTCCAGCCTCGGCCTTGGCTCTGACCACACCCAGGAACCAAGGCTGGGCCATGCTCTGACTCTGGACCTTTGCAAATGCCGTGACCACCATCTGAGCATGCTTGGGAAACCCGCCATCCATTCCTATGGGTTGGGAAGAGCTCGGTCCAGGTATCGTGTTCCCAGACGCTATGAGCCCTCAGAGTTCACAGACGTTCTCTGATCTCCAACCAACTCTAGTGGATGTTGCTGTTTCAGAGCCTGGATGCAGGCCACTGGGTGTCCTTGGGCAGGTTAGTAAACCTGTCTGAACCTCCCTGTGGTCTTCTAGACTGGAGATATTGTTGTAGGGGCCCAGGGATATAATCCATGTTGACAGACCTAGTGGAGAGTGAGCAGCTGCAAAACAGCTGTTAGTGTCTGTGGCCCACTTCCAATATACAGAGCAGGTGTTTGTTGAGAGACTAAATGAAGGCCGGGTATTCCCAGAAGACCCCGTATGACTCCCAGGAAACTGTGCTGTTTTTGTTTTGTTTTGTTTTGAAACAGGGTTTCTCTGTATAGCCCTGGCTGTCCTGGAACTCACTCTGTAGACCAGGCTGACCTTGAACTCAGAAATCCGCCTGCCTGTGCTTCGTAAGTGCCAGGACTAAAGGTGTGCACCACCACTGCCAGGCACTGTGCTGGTTTTTATTATCAAGACTTCTTCCTTCCTTCCATCCGACGAGGATTCTTCAGTGAAAGGAGAACACACCCACCCAAGTCCCCACCCCGGCTGCAGCCGACACCCACCTCACTACACGCTCACAGTAGGAGGACCTGCTGCTAGTTCGGAGCCTTGTTATACCCAATGAAGTCAGGATGCAAATCCAAGCTGACCCTGCCAGTCTAGACAAGCAATGTAATGATCCCCTACAGGCTAGCCTGTCTTTGTGTCCTCGGCTGTGTGACCACAGGCTCAGCTGGGAACCGAGCCTGATCTCTCCCTCCCAGGAGCAAAGAGAGATCTGTCCAGTTCGACCCTTCAGTCCCGGGCAGCAACCCCCATGCTATGTCTTGTCAGGTGTCCCTGACAAGGAGGCAGGACCCTGCTGCCCACCTCACAGATGTATAAACCAAGAGCAGATGGGGTAGCCTGGGGTTACAAAGTCACCTGGGTAGGCAGCTGGGGTGTCACTCCTGATCTGTGCCATCAGAACTCCTTACTGCCCTTCCCTGGTACCATTCCAGGCCTGGACCTTGAAGCTCGAATGTCCCAACTGCCAGTAGTATATCCAACTTGGAAACAACTTATGGGAAGACAGACCTGGGCTCTAGTCCCTACTCTGTCTCTGCTATGTGACCGCAGACCAGTCACTAACCTCTCTGGCCTCAATTGAGATAGTCTCCTGCACAGGACTGACCGACCACTACAAGGGTGCTAAGAAGATGAAGACACACACACACACACACACACACACTGTTGCCAACCAGGGCCTCCATTAAAGCTGGGCCATTGAATCAGCAGACACACAACCAGCCAGTGGCCAAAGCCCCCATGCTCCACTCTAAACAGGCAAGTTCACTGTCTCAGGAGGGGTTGATCAACAGCTACCAAGTTGCACATGTGCATTCTGAGTTGCAGGCATGTGTGCCGCGTGACTCCTGCAGGCACCCTGCAGGTACCCAGCAGCTCTGGGGAAACTGAGTGGGCGATGAGTTCCAATTCCCAATATCCATACAAAAGCCTGATAGGAGCTGTGTGGTGGCCGCTGTACCCTTAATCCCAGCACTCAGGAGGCAGAGGCAGATGGATCTCTGAGTTTGAAGTCAGCCTAGTCCAGGACAGCCAGAGCTGTCTCATCAAACAAAAACACACAAGTAAACCACCACCACCACCACCACAACAACAACAAAAAAAAAAACAATGAAAAACACAAAAGCCTAGGATGGTAGGGCTTGGCCTGGCTTTTGACAGAGGCAGGAGGATCACCGAGAGTCACCGCCCAGGCAGTCTAGCCAAATCAGTGAACTCCAGGTTCAGTGAGACACCCTGTCCCCCAAAATGTAAAAATGTAGGGAGTGATTAAGGAAGACACCCATCACTGACTTCTGGCTTCTACACACCTGCCTACACACACACACACACACACACACACACACACATGACACAGACGGATACATTTACATACACAAACTTATCTCTCAAAGGAGGGGAGGACAGGCTATCAGGATGGGGGTGCGGAGGAAGGCCATTGGAGGGGCGTGGCATTTCTACCACAGATCCGTCCATCACCATTCAGTGTGATTCCATGCCTGTAGAACCCAAGACCAATTCAAAGAAAAACAAAAATTCTCATTAATGGCTCAAACTGGTGGGTCTTAAAGTATTTTTTTCCCCAAGACGGACTCAGGACCCCATTCCCAGGAACCTACAGAAGTCCAAAACAGTTTGCTTTGGGGTGGGGTGGGTGCGGCTCACTTCCCAGCAGTGACAGAGAAACAGCAGGAACGGAAGGAAGACAGGAGAGAAAAAGGAAGGGACATTTGTGTCTGTGAGTGTTGTCCAGTAACCTGGAAAGTGGGGGCCTGGAAGTAACCCCACAGGCTCAAGCCCTCGGTGTAGCCTGCATCTGTCACCACCAACCTCAGCGCTGCCCCTGAGTGCAGCCACAGTTAGACTGATCTGTTTTATTTCTTGTGTTTTGCCTGCGTGTATGTGCACCTTACACATGCAATACCCCTGCAGGCCAGAAGGGGGCATCAGGTTTCCCCCAGAACTGTAGTTACAGGTGGCTGTGGATGGCCTACTGTGGAGACAAATATTCACATTTCATGGGTCACAGAGCCGTTCGTAGTTATCTGTAAATGACCTCACAGAAGAAAGATCTAGAAGCAAACCTTTGAAGAGGCAATGGAACTTAGAGAAGTGACTGCCAGGGGACAGGGAGCGGTCCTCAGCTTAGACAGCCATCGTAAGCTTTTGTTTTGTTTTATACAAAAATCCTGGGGTTTCAAGGCTGGCCTTGAACTTCTTTTTTTTTTTTTTTAAGATTTATTTATTTATTATATGTAAGTACACTGTAGCTGTCCTCAGACACACCAGAAGAGGGCGTCAGATCTCATTACGGATGGTTGTGAGCCACCATGTGGTTGCTGGGATTTGAACTCAGGACCTTTGGAAGAGCAGTCGGTGCTCTTACCCGCTGAGCCACCTCTCCAGCCCAGGCCTTGAACTTCTGATTCTTTTGTCTCTGCCTCATGAGCGCTGGGATTCCAGACACACTCTACTATGTCAGTTTTATGCAATGCTGGGAAAAGACCCCAGAATTTCAAGGATGCCAAGCAAGCACACTACCAACTGAACCAGCCCTAGCCCCAGCTTAAATGTTGGACAAAGGGAATTTGCCTATCATCCTGGACCCCAGCACCTAGCTGCTCTCCAGATCCTTCAATTTTCCCTCACCTACAGTGCCCCTAAGGCTTGCGGGAAGACACAGAAGGTCACTCAGCTGTGTTTAGGGAAGCCACCCACCAGGGGTCTGTTTCCTTCTCGCCAGGCACATGACCTGAGCCCTCAACTGTTGGTTTAACATGTATTTCTCTGGGGGAAACTCCCCTGTTAAGACAGACCCTCGGAACCTCAGGGTTCTGTGTAACTTTGGACAGATTCCCACAGGCCTCCTGAACCCCTAATTCCTCTTCAGAGAAGGGAGGCGGGGAGGTATGTTTGCCTGGCTAATCCTCTCTGAGCATATTCTAGTCTGGGACTACAACTCTGTGGTAGAACACCTGGACAGTACCGGCCAGGGCCAGGCTTCCTCAGATCAACAGGGGAACTATAACGATGTAACAATTCTGATTGCCTGATTGAGTCTAGAATCTCTCAATCTCTCTCTCTCTCTCACCCCCCCCCCCACACACACACCCACACACATACAGAACTCTGCTTTTCTGTCCCCATTAGAGAAGGCCAGAGTAGCAAGCTACCACCTCCTGTTTAAGCTTCTAGATTCTTCATATGCTCTGGAATGTTTGAGCCTGGGGAGGAAGCACCAGAGCTGACTGGGTTCCTCTGGGAGGCGGAGCCCATCCTCCCTGTTCTTTCTGGTGGTGCTGGCCTCCTACCTAGACCCTTTCATGCCTTCAGCAACCCATGCCCTAAGGCCAGGGGACCTGCTTGCTCCCAGCCCTCTGCCTCCAGGACAGAATTCAACTGCTCCTCGCTCTGCTGTCCCAGCTCTCTGGGTCAGCTAATTTGGTAGGGCACTTGGTCTTTTATGGTCTCATTAAATGTTTGCCCGTCTGTCTGCCCAGGCGAAAGGTCTCTGTAAAAACGGCAACAATGATCAGCTCACAGGACAGGGTGGCGCATGCCCCTGTGCGGAGAACCCTGCAGTGGTCTCCAGCACGTAGCCTTCCACCAGATGGTCAGGCATGCTCTCCTTCGCTGCCCTCCCCAGCATGGTAAGCTTTCTCTCAGGTTGGGTAACTGGGCACCACGTTTTCTCCCATCTCCAGAAAAACAGGTTTGCTTGGCAGTGCCCTGAGGGTGTTTTGTATTGTCACAACTCAGTGTTGACACTAGGTAAATCAGCTGCCCTCTCCCAGCCGCCCTGTGCCCTGCCCTCTCCTGCCTGCCTTCGGGGCCAAGAAATGGGCCTGGAATGTATTTGCTGACACTTTTCTCCTAAGGCTTGGCTTCAGCCGACCAAGGGTAAGAGAAAGGAAACAGCCACACACGTCCAGTCCAGACCCACTGCTGGCTTCCTGGTGGCCACGACCAACAAAAGCCGGGCATCGCTCAGGACTTCCTTGAAACGGCTTCGAACAAAACTGATTTCTCTGGCGGGATTCGCCCGGTCAGCCGCAGCGGAAGCAAGGGCCATTAATTGTCCACGAATGTAACCGACTCATTGAAAACAGGATGCTTTCCAGGGAGAGGGGGAAACACTGTCTGCGGCAGGACAGCTTGAAGTCTCACTGGCCAATATGGCCTTCCAAATACCCCTGCCCTGCTACTAAGAGGTGGGAAAGGAACACAAGACAGGATAGCAAACTGCACCCTGTTTCTTTTCTTTCAAGACAGGGTCTCCTGTATTCTATGCTGGCCTCCACCTCAATATGCAGTCAAGATTGAATAGCCTTGGACTTCTGCTTCCTGCTGAGTGTTAACTAGTGCGGACCTCTGTCCCTGGTTTATGCGATGCTGGGAGCTGAACCCAGGGATCTATGTGTGAGATCCAGCCACTCTACCAACTGAGCTACAAGCTCTGGTTTCTTCGCTCTCAGTGAACCCAGCACTGATTTCATTACTGTGTATCAGTCACCCTCCTCCACAAAGAGTCTGGGCTATGGCGGGCGCCCGGGACCGAACATTTGATGTTCACTGTCTCACAGAACCTGCAGGCTACAGAAGGCCAGGACACAAACACATTGAATTATTTCAGACAGTCAAGGGCTTAGGACAGAACAGCTAATGGGTGATATGACAGGAAGGGTGGACAGGAGGGGTGGTCAGAGAAGAGGTCAACTGAGCAAAGACATCAGGAGATGAAGAGCCGGGGCTGTGTCGCTCTGGCCAGCTCTTACAAACCTCCCAGTGCTTGACGAAACATCGCTACAAAAAAAGGATCAACTGTGGCTCAGCGGTAAAGTGTTGCCGAAAATCCACAAAGCCCAGGGTCCCATCCCCAGATCTGGAAATGAAACAAAGGCAGCTTTAAAATGCTAACTAGGGGACAGCTGAGAAGGGACGTCAAAGGAGCTTGTCACCAAGCTGGAAATGGCACTCTGCGTTTTCCAGCTCAGGATGAAAGCGAGCATTCTCCAGCAAGACGCACATGTTGAGCCGGGCGGCGGTGGCGCACGCCTTTAATCCCAGCACTTGGGAGGTAGAGGCAGGCGGATTTCTGAGTTCGAGGCCAGCCTGGTCTACAGAGTGAGTTCCAGGACAGCCAGGGCTACACAGAGAAACCCTGTCTCAAAAAACAAACAAAAAACCAAAAAAAACCAAAACCAAAACAAAACAAAAACCCACACAAGTTGAGTTAAAGTTAAAAAAATAAGCATTATGCTGGGCAGTAGTGGCGCACACCTTTGATCCCAGCACTTGGAAGGCAGAGGCAGGTGGATTTCTGAGTTCGAGGCCAGACTAATCTAAAGAGTGAGTTCCAGGACAGTTAGGGCTCCACAGAGAAAACCTGTCTCGAAAAATAAAAAAACAAAACAAAACAAAAATAAAAAACAAAAAAGCAGACTAAGAGAGTCAACACACTAAGGAGGCAGACAGGAGGATTGAGAATACAAGGCTAGCCTCTGCTACATATTGAGCCTTACTTAATTAAGAAAAACAGCAGTGTGCATAGATCTGTTCTTTCCATCCCCAGCTACAAATAACCTTGACAGGATAACTATAACAATAACTCTACCTGGAATCTAGAACTCAAGCAGTGAAGATAAGAGAACCAGGAATGTCGAGACCAACCACAGCTACATAGTGAGCTGGGGGCCAGCCTGGGCTATGTGAGACTGTGAGACTATGCCTCAAAACCAAAAAATGGGGAGGGAGGGAGACGTGGGGGCGGGGGCAAGGCTGGGAGGTCAGGGGTCCCACCTGTCCTAGGCAGGACACTAGATCCAAAGGCAGCCAAGGGCCCCAGATACTTCAGTGGACACTTGCAAAGCAGCAACAGTAACATGCGCAGACAGAGTGGGAATCAAGGTAGCATTGCTAAGTAGCTCAGCCAGCTTCTTGGGTGAGGTCCCTCCCCACCAGGCCGAACCACGATGCATTTCACAACCTCAACAAACTGAGGTCCAGAATGGTGAAGGAACCTCTAGAAAGCCACACAGTCAGAACAGAAAGTAGGTCACAAGTAGAGGGGTTGGTGTGGCCTCTAAGAAAGCCCTCCAGGATTTGACAGAACCGGCTCTTCGTGACCGCTGGGCCATAAGCCTGTTACTCTATCTGAAATGAGTCCTCCTTCCCAGAGGTTAAGATTAAGGTTCACTGACAACCCTCCCAGCCCCCAAAGTAGGTAAGAGACCAGCCTTCCAGAGAGCTAGTGCAGCTGGCTCCAGGCCCCAGTAACAGTGTTATCACCTGCAGCGACAACAACAACAAACAACACTTTGCAGGGGTGGCTCAGTACACTTCAGAACAGCGATTAAGTTTACAAAACCACCTGCACCCGCATCCTCAAGGCCACAAGGTCGGAAAAATGACACAAGCTCTGAGCCCCCGGGACTGGTTGTGGCGACCTTGATGGCCCCTCGATGCCCACCCGGTCCCTGCGCCTGGGAGCTTCGGGGAAGTGATGGTCTGAACTACCCAGGTCACCTAAGAAGGCCCTTCTGCTGCCCCTCGGAAGACGAAGACGTTTGTCCCCGAGTCCCATGGGGGACAAATGCGAAGCTGGATTCTGTCGGGGACAGGTGTGAACTACCAGGTCGCAGCAGGGACGGTATGAATCCCAGGCTCCCCGAGGGAGGGACAGATGCGAACTCTCAGGTCCTCGCGGAGACAGGTGCGGACGCCATCTTCCGCCTGCGGCCCGGGCTGAGCCTGGCCGCCCTACGGTGGCAGTGCCGCGCCCTGGTCTCAAGCTGCTCCCCCTAAGTTTTCGACTACGAGGACACGGCGACAGCGAAGGCCACTTGCTCACCGCGTCCTGGAGCCAGGATACAAGGGCCACCCCAGTGCACGGACGCGCAGCGAGACACGCGGACTCGGCTAGCACCTTCTGGGGTGTCAGACGCAGAGGGGACGTTTCAGAACCGGGGCCACCGAGGTCCCCAACCTTCCGGCCACTTGGGCTAGCGCTGCCCAGCGCTTACCTGCGGAGCGGAGCTGGCGTAGTGGCTGGCGGGCGAGCTGCCCGAACACCTCTCGGCTGGGACGCCGGTGGCAGAGTCGGGGGCGCTGGCTGGAGGCGGGTTCTTGTGAGCGGCGGGCTGGGCCCTGATAGGTGGCCGCGCCCGTCTCTCCCCTCCCTTTATCCCCTCCCCTCCCCTTTAGCCCCTCCCTCCGAGGGGGCTCCAGATCCCCGGCTCCAAAAAGTTGCTACAGAACCGCTGTTTTTAAGTCCCTAACTTGCAGACGTCTCTCCGTCGCCTGCGGACCTCCTACTGTATCCGCGCCCGTGTGTCTGCGAGTGTCCTCTCCGCGCCCGAGTATCCGTAGACGCCGCCTCTGCCATCGCCGTGGCCAAGCCTTAGCAAGGGCTGCTTACTTGTTCCTCATGGTACTCCTAAAGGCCCGGTGCGTTTTCCCTGACCACTTACCCACGTAGAAACCGAGGCTCAGAACGAAGGATGGCTTGTGTGAAGCAAATATTCAGAACTCAGTGCTCTTTTCAGGCTGCTGCGCTAGCGAGTCGGGGATCTTTAGATCTTCACGAAAGTCGAAAGTTCTTCCCAGAACTATAGCACTGAAGCCTATAGCTTCCCTTTGCCCCCGCCTGCTACAAACTTCCCTCTGCACCCCCCTCTCTCCTCTCTTCCGGTGTGTACTGGCTGGTTTTGAGTGTCAACTTGACACAGGCTGGAGTTATCACAGAGAAAGGAGCTTCAGTTGGGGAAGTGCTTCCATGAGATCCAGCTGTGGGGCATTTTCTCAATTAGTGATCAAAGGGGAGGGGCCCCCTTGTGGATGATACCATCACTGGGCTGGAAGTCTTGGGTTTTGTTTTTTTTTTGTTTTTTTTTTTTTAAGATTTTATTTATTGTTATATCTAAGTACACTGTAGCTGTCTTCAGAGACTCCAGAAGAGGGCGTCAGAGCTCATTACGGATGATTGTGAGCCACCATATGGTTTGCTGGGATTTGAACTCAGGACCTTTGGAAGAGCAGTCAATGCTCTTAACAATGCTCTTAGTCAATGCTCCAGCCCTAGTCTTGGGTTCTATAAGAGGGCAGGCTGAGCAAGCCAGAGGAAGCAAGCCAGTAAGGAACACCCCTCCATGGCCTTTGCATCAGCTCCTGCTTCCTGACCTGCTTGAGTTCCAGTCCTGACTTCCTTTAGTGATGAACAGCAGTGTGGAAGTGTAAGCTCAATGAACCCTTTCCTCCCCAACTTGCTTCTTGGCCATAATGTTTGTCCAGGAATAGAAACCCTGACTAAGACAAATTGGTACCAGCATAGTGAGGTATTCCTGTGACAACCTGACCATGTTTTGGGGAGGATTGTGGAAGGACTTTGGAACTTTGGGCTAGATGAGCTCTGTGAAATGTTCTGTAGGAGCTTGGAAGATAATGTTGAGAACAGTGCCAAAGATGGAGGCCTAGCTTGTGAAATTTCAGAGGGAAAATTTAAGACTCTTATCAGGGCCGTTGCTGTTTTGATTGTAAAGATTCTGTGGTTTTGGTTAGCTGGGCTGAAGAATCAGCTGTGATTAACAAGATACCAGAACCACTAAAGCAAACCTTTGTGTTACTGGGACTATTGATGCTGGTTAGCTGGAGCTAAGAAATTAGTGGTGATTAAGAAGAGACCAGCATCACTGAGGTGAAATCTTCTGGGATGTGTTTTCTGAGAGCACAGAGGCTATGTTCCAGAGATAGCTACAGTTGTACTTTGTGCTATGGCTGACTTGGTACTGTGTAAGAGTCACCCAGATGGTACTGGTTTTGAAGGCATGAAAGGGTCATGAAGAGCAGCTGAGGCTCAGCACTGTGAGAGGCTGTGGAAGGCCATTGGTGAAGGTGCAACCTCATTTGCAATTGATGGCCCAGGACTGAAGGACTCATTGCAATTCACGCATAGGAATTGAGGCTTGGCACCATGGCCTATGAGAGGCTATTGGTGAAGCCTAGTTACAGCAGAAAACAGCAGTGTTTTGGAGATGCCAGTGCCATGTGATGACCACCAAGAGCAGCAGCAGCAGTGGAGGACAGGCAGCTGGAGCCTAGAAGACAAGCTGTGTGCTACAAAGGGCAGAGCTGGAGAAGTGACCCATGCCCTTAGAGGAGCCCAGAAGATCGTGAATTGGATCCCAGACATCGAACCATTGGAGTTTGAGTTTTGCTTTGATTGTGACTATGCCCTGATATGTTTCCCTCTAGAAGAAAGTATTTTAGTGGAGCCCACAGTTAAGAGACTTTGAATTTTTTTTAAAAAATATGTAGTTATTTTATGTATGTGAGTACACTGTAGCTGTCTTCAGACACCCTAGAATAGGGCATCAGATCTCATTATAGATGGTTATGAGCCACCATGTGGTTGCTGGGATTTGAACTCAGGACCTCTGGAAGAGCAGTCAGTGCTCTTAACCACTGAGCCATCTCTCCAGCCCGGGACTTTGAATTTTTAAGAGACTTTGAATTTAAAAGATATTGGAGATTTTAAAAGGATTGAACTTTTTTTTTCACACCCAGTATTTTATTCAGATAGCAGTCCTGTTACACATGGTCCAAGAACATTCAAAGAACTCAAATGTGAAGTTAAAGATTGGTCTTCAAACATCATAGCCAACAATGCCATGTTTGTCTATGATCTCTCCGATAAAAAAACACATCCACACCTCAGTGGCCACCAAACCATTCAGCCCAGCTTCCTTAAGTGTAAGGTGTTTGAAGCTACCAGTTTTAGCACTTTGAATTATTTTTTTCATATTCTGGATAGCTGTAGGGATTTCACCAGGGGTTGGGGGAACCATAGTGCCAAAATACAGCCAATAGAGGCTTCGAGTAAGTCACAGCAGCAGCCACCATCGACGGTGCCTTCTCCTCGAAGTTACGGATGAACTTGGCCATGGTCTAAGGTAGAAGGTACGTCTCCCCGAACCACCCGCAGAATCAGGATTGAACTTTTAATATGTAAAGACTGTGGGACTTTTAAAGTTATTTAGATCTTGAGGATGAATAAGAAAGTAAGGGTTGAGTGATGTGTTTGTTTGTCGAGTTGACAAGGGTCAATTGTACTGTCTGGTTTCGTGTGTCAACTTGACACAGGCTGGAGTTGTTACAGAGAAAAGAGCTTCAGTTGGGGAAGGGCTTCCATGAGATCCAGCTGT
Organism: Apodemus sylvaticus; assembly: GCF_947179515.1. Lineage (NCBI taxonomy): Eukaryota > Metazoa > Chordata > Mammalia > Rodentia > Muridae > Apodemus > Apodemus sylvaticus. The sequence goes on along the minus strand of NC_067488.1, from coordinate 52,140,154 downwards.
GGGGCATTTTCTCAATTAGTGATGGGTGAAGTGGGAAGAGTTCAGTCTCCAGCTCCCTAGACCCGGGGGTTCTGAGGTGAGGTGTGTTATGAGGTGTGTCAGGAGGGCTGCCTGAATTACAAAGTAACCACTATCTATACAACAACAAAGCTTGTTTATCCCAAGTCAGCTCCTCTCGGGGTAGCAGAGGTCAGGGTCTGGGATAGGTGCCTCCTACTGTGTGCTTTGTCAAGTAGTCAGCTGGGCTATTCCCTCTCCTGTCAGGAGAGGTGATACTTGGGGTTCCTTAAATGCTCTCCTGACGCAGGAAGACAGCACACACACACACACACACACACACACACACACACACGTTAGAGGGTCCTAGGCAGAACTTAATCTCAGAGTCCTTCCAAACCTGCCACTCAGAACTTTCCTGTTTTGTGGTCCTTCTGTCACCTCCAAGCCCAGAAGTGAAATTAACTCTGACCTTTGGTCATAGCCATCAAGGATTGCCACAGCCTGGAGTTGGGGACAGGAGACCTTGAAGGCCATTTGCCAGTGCATTTTGCAGATGATTTTGCAGAATATTGAGACTGAGAGAAGAGAGATAGTGACAAGAGGGTCTCACAGACCAGAAAGACCTAACAGGTCTGAGCATGTGTGCCAGGACCTCTGGAGCACAATGCCAGGCACATGGTAAATGTTCATAAACAGTGGACAAGGTAGAGGAAGGAGGCCAGTTTGAGATCAGATGGGGACCTAAGGGCCCAGGGGAGGGCAGAGTGAAAATATTTAGCCTGCAGGATCCCCAAGGCAACATGCTGATCAAATTGGACGCTAGTGCAGTGACTCATCCCTGCACCGCCTGCCGCTGGGGCAACTGGGAAGTCGGGGAGGTTCTGGGCAATATAGCAAGAGTTCGTTATTTGGAGGGGTTTATTTGTTTGTTTGTTTGGTTGGTTGGTTGGTTGGTTTGTTTTTCCAGACATGGTTTCTCTGTATAGCCCTGGCTGTCCTGGAACTCACTCTGTAGACCAGGCTGGCCTCAAACTCAGAAATCCACCTACCTCCTCTCAAGTGCTGGGATTAAAGGCATGCGGGGCCACCACCGCCTGGCTGTTTGTTTTTCAAGACAGGGTTTCTCTGTATAGCCCTGGCTATTCTGGAACTCACAGAGACCTGCCCGCCTCGGCCTCCCTAGTGCAAGGATAAAGGCATGCACCAAGCACTGCTACCACCAGGTTGAGAACCCATGTTTCAAATTAGAAAGAAAAACTAACTGGGTGTGCTGATACCCTGTGGTCTTGGGTTTGAGAAGTGGAAGCAGGAAGGCCGAGGAGTTCACGGCTCCATATGCAGTCTTACAGTGAGTGCCAGGACAGCCTGGGGGTACAAGAGACCCAGTCTAAAGAAAGTAAGAGGAAGAAAGGAAGGAAGGAAGAAAGAAAGACAAACGAAGGGAAATGGGGCAAAACCACTTAAATAAGGGTGTGGCTTCCTGTTGGCGCTCCATAATTGCAAGAGGTAGAAAAGCCATGGCAGTGGAGACGCCACCTTCCGCCCCGGGCTCTGCACTTGCTCTTCCCTTCCCTTCCATGTTCTTTTAAAACATTTATTCATTCATTCTGTTGGAGAGGGGAATATGCGTGTGAAGGTCAGAGGTCAACCCTCAGAGGCCGGTTCTCTCCTTCACCGTGTAGATCCCATGTTCTGCCCCTGAAACACTAGGCCACGCACCCTGCTCCCTGACAGGACCAGACTCAGGGACTTGCCCCTTTCTTCTCTGGGGTCCTTAATCCATAGGTGCTACTCACAGCTGCCTCTGGATTCTCATAATCCCGCAGCCTTCTGTGCCCGTGCCCCCTGTGTCTGTGGCCCAGCTGACACCAACCTTCAGGCCACGTTGTGGCCTTGAGCTGTCTTTGGATCCTTTGTTTCACAAATACCGGCAGAGTCTGGTGCAGTGGCACCGGCAATCCACATTCTACAGATTGAAGCAGGAGGAGTGAGAGTTTCAGGCCAGCCTGGGCTACACAGTGAAAGCTCCTGCCTCAAATATGGAAGAATGGGGGCTTGGGGTACAGCTTGGTTGGTGGAGTTCATGCCTTCTACTGGGCCTGCCGGTCCCCAGTGGGGCTAGCTAGCTATGCCCAGGATCTCGCTATCCCTGACTTCCCAACACGGGTTCGAGGCAGCACCGCCACAGTCAGATCTCGACGTGGGTGCTGTGACTGAACGTAGCAATGGCTTTGCCGGTTGAGCTCTCTCCTCTGCACCATGGTTACGCTTACATGAAGTCTGAGACAAGGCAAAGGTCACCTCGGGAGAGAAGGGAAAATGATGGAGACAGGGGTCGTGAGAAGAGGACCCAAGAGAGCTTCTTGGGTGACAGACACAGAGGTCAACACGCACCGAGTCAGACGTTTACCATTCGTGCGGGTTTTGGTAGGGAAACAAAATATCGGTACGAAATAAAATCCAAGTCCGTGAAGGACAACAGACCAGACTAAAAAATGTTAAAAGATGAGGATCACCAAGATCCTGCCTGCCAGCTGCCAGGAGAGCTGACAAGCTGAGCCCATGCTGCTCTGGGCAAGGCCAGCTTCACCAGTGACAAAAAGAATCGTCATTGTAAAACAGTTCTGGCAGAATAGACAGTGCAGCTTGCTTATCCCAGTGGCATGGGTATTCAATAGCAATTTAATATAGACACAAGTCAGGCCAAGAGCCAGTGGCTGGCGTGACCAAAATAACCTGTTTTGGCGTGTGTGGCTTGTCAGGGGATAGAGAACAGACCTCCACTCTGTCAGACAATTCCAGGAATCCAGGGTCCTGAGATAGCTGGCCCTGCAGCAGCGTGGAGGCCTTGAGCAACAGTCTGTGGATGTCCCTGGTTATCATACAAGTCAGGTCGGGTGGGAAGCAGTGGATCGACGTGGTGCAGACAGGAAGAAGTCCCAGCCCTGTGGGATCTCCTCCCATCCAGAAATAACATCCTTTGACAGGCAGCTTATCAGTATGATAGCAGGTTTTCTCAAAAACAATTACAGCCCCAGAAACTCACCACACACCTTCAGCAGGCACGGACAGTGATGGCTGGCCACATGTCTGCTCTCAGGACATCCTGAGAAGGGCCTCTTCTGGCCCAGCTCCCTCCTCTCCTCTGCCTAGGAAGGCAGGTCCTTGAATGTGATTGCTCCGCTGAATCCACAAAGGGTGCTAAGCCGGGGTCTGTCTCACAGTGGAGAGACTTTTGTTTCATCCAGCCTCACAGCCCTGTTATCTCCACGTCACAGAGGAACACCAGGTCAGGCAGGTCGCTCGCAAGGTTCCATGGGAGGCAGGAACCAGCTTGCCATCCCTGCCCATTGGGCTTTCCTTTCTCAGTCTCCTGCTCAAAGAACGAAGAGGACCAATGGTTGGGGGCAGGTGGAGCATTTCTGGACTTTTCCTCTCACAGGAAATCATCTATTCTTTTTTTCTTTAAAGTTCTGCAGGCATGTCTTTTCCTCTGCGGAGATTCATATGTTACTGTGTTCCCTTGAAGTGCAAAGGCAATGTAGATAAAGCTTTATTATGTATCTGTGGTGTGCGCATGTGTACAGGCGCATGGGTATGGAGACAGAGTGGGATAATCCTCTGTAAGTGTATCTTTTATTCTCCTGCTCCTGATCATCTCTGAGGATTTCTGCCTCCATCTGCTAACCTAAGCCTAGTCCTGGAAGCTCCTAGCCTCCATACAATCTGCTGAATAAACTCACCCCTTTTTAGTTCTTTCTGAGCTCTAGCTGGTTCAACTCAGCCATTCTGTTTCAAAACTCTTCAGTCTGGTTTCTCTGGGCGTCTCCTGAGTGCTCTGCTCAGCCTCACCTTAACCCTGGCAATCTGTTCTAACCTCCTCATTCTCTGGCTCCTTCTCACCTGTGCTTAGCTCATTCTCTCTCTGCTGGGATTAAAGGCTACCACTGCCCGGCTAGTTTCTCATTTCTGTGACAAAATGCTCTAACAAAAGTAACTTAAGGGACAAAAGTTGCTCACAGTTCCAGAGGGTCCCAGTCAGGGACGGCGCAGGGGGAGGGAGTGGAGGCGGGGGAGGGGGGCATGAAGATAGGGATTTGACAGCAGGCAGAGAGGACATGCTGGCAGGAGGAGGAAGACTCCTCCATCTGCACTCAGGAAGAAGACTGAAACGAAGACAACTTTGCTGTCCAGCCCCCATTCTCCCTTTGTACAGCCCAGGACCCCAGCCAGGGAGTGACACCATGCCCATTAATCTAAGATAACCTCCACCAGCGTGCCCAGAGACCCACCTCCCTGATGACTGTCAATTGTGTAAAATTGGCACTTAACCCTAGCATACTAGATATTTCAGGTAAGGGTATGGGAAGGTCATAGGAGCAAGGTTAGGAAATCCCAAGTGTGGACATTCCTCCGGAAACACTGCTCTCCCTGCAGAAGAGGTGATTGATGCAGCAGGCAGAGAGATGCTGCTCTTACAGAGGATGTGCACTTGGTTCTCAACATCTGGTACCCAACGACCTATAACTCCAGCTCCAGGGGATCTGGTGCTTTTTTGCTGGCCTCTGAGGGTACATGCATGCATGTACATGTGTGTACACATGTGTGCACTCACAGAGAGACACAGAGACAGAGAAAAGAAAGAGGGCAAGCACACAATTTGGGTGGGGGTTTGGGTTTGAGACAGGGTTTCTCCGTGTAGCCCTGACTGTCCTGAAACTCACCCTGTAGACCAAGCTGGCCTTGAACTCAGAGAGATCCATTTGGTTTTGCCTCGTGAATGCTGGGATTAAAGGTATGTGCTGCCAGATTTTTTTTTCTTTTTAAAGAAAGAAAGGCTGGTCTGGTGCTTTGCTTGAGAAAGGACCCTGTTGAGCACGATTCTATCTGCCCTTGGCAAGCACTCCGCCTGGGCTGAGCAGGTGTGTGTGTGGAGTTGAGGGGGTTTAGCAGGCAAGTCCTAAGGAGGCTTGTGTTGGGCCTTGGGTTATCTGGTTTTATGTCAGCTTGACACAAGCTAGAGCCTTTTGGAAGAGTCCCCATCAGATTAGTTTGTGGTCAAGCCTGGGTTGTGTTTTCTTGATTGACGATTAATGTGTGAGCACCAAGGTCACTGTGGGCAGTGGGCAGTGCCATCCTTGGGCTATGAGTGGTGGTCCTGGGTGCTATGAGAAAGCAGGCTGAGCAAGCCACGAGGAACAAGCCAGCAAGCAGCGCCCCTCCAAGGCCTCTGCATCAGCTCCTGCCTCCAGGTCCGGCTTGAGTTCTGGCACGAACTTTATTGGATGATGGGCTCATACAGCCTAAGGCAAAATAGGCCTTTTATTTATTTTTTTAAATCACAGCAGGAGAAACCCTAACTAACACAAGCCCAGACAGTCTGGAAGCTGCTGGCTCTACCTGGCCTCCTGCCTTCATGGTTGCAAAGCCCTAGGGAACCACTTATCTTTCTCCTTCTCTGTATCCTGTCACATCATGTCACAGCCTAATTTCAGAGTGAGGAAGTTGAGGTCACAGGGGGTTGGCTTTCTTACACAGTCCTCATCTGAACTCAACAGTGTGTGACTCCCAGCTTCTAGGTCTCTGTCTTAGTTCGGGTTTCACTGCTGTGAACAGGCAGCATGACCGAGGCAAGACTTATAAACGACAACTTTTAATTGGGGCTGGCTTACAGGCTCAGAGGTTCAGTCCATTATCAGTAAGGCAGGAGCATGGCAGCATCCGGGCAGGCATGGGGCAGGAGGAGCTGAGAGTTCTACATCTTCATCTGAAGGCTGCTAGGAGAAGACTGACTTCCAGGTGGCTTGGGTGAGGGTCTTAAAGGCCACACCCACAGTGACACACCTACTCTAACAGGACCACATCTATTCCAAAAGGGGCCACACCTTCTCATAGTGCCACTCCCTGGGCCAAGCATATCCAAACCATTACAGGCCCTCACAGGAACATTCTCAAAGCTCCCTGTACCCCCTCAGTGTGGTTCTGGGGACTCATGGAAGACCTGCCACCTTTATCCCTCAGGAACTCCTAGAGGAAGCAGTTGCAACCGGAAAGGAAAAACTCAGCAACCAGTGTAGAGGCCAGAGTCCTTTCCATTTTATTTTTAGATTTATTTATTGTATGTGTAGGAATGCTTTGACTGCATCTATACGTGTGTGCCTGGTTTCCCCCAAAGGTCAGAGGAGGGCATTGTCTCCTTTGGAACTGCAGTTACATGGGAACTGGCATGCAGGGGCAGAGAACTGACCCTGGGGCCTCTGTAAGGGCAGTACAGGTTTGTTTTTTGTTTTTGTTTGTTTGTTTCATTTTTTTAACTGTCCATCTTCTTTGGGGGCTGGACTAAAGTTCTAAAAGAAGGCACAAAATGGAGATGCAACCTTTCAAATAGAGGCCATCTCAACGGGAACTCCTGGCCAAGGTTTCCCATGGTCCCTGAGGCTAACTATGTTTAGACTCAGAGGATCTGGGTACCTGACCCAGCCTCTCAACCATTGGGTGGTTCCTCTGTGTTCCACAGGACTTGGGTATGGAGCTCGGAGTGCCTCGGGGAGGCCCTGGGTGGCGGGCTTCGAGATCAGAGTCCCACTTCCCAGGCCTCAGGGCGTACTCTATAACAAAATGGCAAAGTCACCTTTCCAGTTGCCTGGTCTCTAAGGGCCTCGGGTGCTGTCTGCAGAAAGGATGTGTGAAAAGTCCAGAGATGAGGCTTAGGGAGGGGACAGAGTTTGTCACAAGCCAGGGCTATGTACTTCACACAGCTTATAGTGGTAAAAGTCTGTCTGCTCCACAGCACACAAGGCCAAGTGCAAAACCCGTTCTGGGGAGACAACTCAAGACCCAGGATCCTGGAAGACATAGATCAGGAAAGAAGATCTGAGCCTGAGACATTTTCCTCAGAGAGGGTCTCACTATATCCCTGGTGGGATGCTGAGGCCGGGGGACGTCTGACGGTATCCCTGTGAACTCCTTATAGGAGGCCAGTCTTCCCTCAGTCCTTCACAGTCTTCCTTTGTAACACTTTGGGACTCAGAGGAGCAGCCCTACACAGGCTGGTGAAGCAGACATGTGACCTGCTGGGTCCAAATGACAGGCTCAGGGACACCTAGACTCCCTGAGCCTCTCTGGTCTGCCAGCTCCACTCAGCCTCTGTTGACCAGCCTACTTGCCTCTGCCTTCTATAGAAGAAAGTACATCAAAGAAGGAGCCTCCTTCCCGAGAGGCTTACCTCTCTTCTGGTACCCGCTAGCTCTCTGCGGCTTACACTGGTCCACTTTCAGGCAATATGGAAAACCAAAACCAAAATCCAAACAGAACAAGAGGCCGGGGCTGTAGGTGACGCGGGGAGCAAAGCCTGACTTTTGGGTACCTCTGCTTTATCCTGTCAGCTGGCTCCTGCTAACTATGCTGAAGGCTGGGGTGTGGAGAGACTGGAAGGTGAGGAGTGGGGCCAGATTTCCCAGTCTGATAGAATGGGTCTGGTTTCTGGTCACTACCCTTCCAACCCTTTGCCCTACCCTGACTCAACAGGGAAACTGAACCTCGAACCTTGGCTTTGCTCTAGGGTGAAGAGACAGCTCTGGACAGTGGTCCTTACTTGAGGTTGCTCTTGCATTAAAAACAAACGTTGGCTTTCTAAGGTCATTCCAGAGGAGGGCTACATAGGGAGGAATTGTCTACAAGTTTCAGGGCAGCTCTCCGGGATACGTCCTCATTCCTTCCTCCTCACAGACAGAACACCTGCTCAACTTTACACAATGAAGAAGAGGGGCTAAGCCCAGGATGAAGACACAAGGGGTAGAGCCAGGCGGTGTCGGGGGAGGGGTGCATGTAAGAAATGGGGGCGGGGGAATAGGCAGCAAGGCCCCACCAGGGAGCAGCTCTCTCAGCTGCTGTTCCTGGAAGGGTGCCAGGTGAAGTCCTGCCCACCGGCGATTGATTCTACAGCGCTTTCCAGGTTGAAATGTCCTCTTGGTCCCTCAGCCTCACCTCTACAGGATCTGTAAGCTGCTGGTGCGGACCTGGGAGGTGAAGATGAGATCTGCGCTTGCGCACTCATGCCTGGAGTAGCTGTACCCTGCCAGATTTGTTCCCAGGAACTGGTTCCCTACCTGCCAACCTCAAGGTCAGGACCGCAGTAGCATTCTGAGCCTCTCGGCTGTCTCTGGGCAAGGGTCAGTTCTGGACTCCAGCATATCCTAGGATAGTGTCCCCACTTGGGGATTTTCAAATGCTTCTTTGTACACACCGCCCTGTAGCGAGCCTCCGCATCTCACCTCCGCAGTGAGTCTCATCCACACGACAAGGCTTACTGAATATCTTCCAGGAGGCAGCAGGGGCAAGGCCGGGGAGTGCCATGCAGTTTCCCTCCGCTCTCCACAAGGTCGGCCCTGGGATGCAAACCCAGAAGCCAGCGCCTCAGAGGAACTTCTGGGGAGCCGATTATACTAAACGTCTCCACTAGGTGGTGCTAAAGGTAAATGATTAGGAATGTTAAAGGCACCAGGATCTGGAAGCGCATGGGGGTGGGGATTTAAGAAACAGGGCACACCAGCCCTAGCTGAAGGTCAGGGGGTTCTGTAGCAGAAATGATCAGACCTCCGAGCTTCAATTCCAGGCTCTTCTATTCAGAAGAGCTACAGGTTTTCACAACATCCTCTATTTTCGTTTTTCTAAAAGATGTATTTATTTTGATTTTTATGTATATGGGTTTCTTGTCTGCACCGACGTGTGTACACTACGCCCATGCAATGCCAAAGGGGTGGGGGCATTTGAGTCCCTACAGCTGAACTTGCAGAGGGTTGTGAGTTGCCACGTGGGCGCTGGGAGCCGAGCTGCCATCCTCTGTCTACAAGAACAGTAAATACTCTTAGCTGCTGAGCCATCTTTCCAGCCCCATTTCACAGCCTTCTTATTGGTGAAAAGAAAACTGTAATAGTAGCGGGCAGTGGTGGTGCACGCCTGTAATCCCAGCACTTGGGAGGCAGAGGCAGGTGGATTTCTGAGTTGGAGGCCAGTCTGGTCTACAGAGTGAGTTCCAGGACAGCCAAGACTATACAGAGAAACCCTGTTTCAAAAAAAAAAAAAAAAAAATCCAAAAAAACCAAAAACCAAAAACCAAAAAAAACCCCCAAAAATCTGTACTAGTGACTGAATACAAAATGTGTGTCATACAGATCACAGACAAATGGACAGTCCCACCACACCACAGCTTCCCCAGAGACTAAGCCCACACCTTGTATGTACACGCTAAGCATGTGTTAAACGATAAATCTTTTGGGGAGATGCTATACACAAGTGTATTCACCCAATAGAGGGAGCCTCGGTATGGATACCATACAGACCAAAGTATGGATACCATGAAAGTTCAACTTGGTGAACCATAAGGTTTACTGGGGTTACTTATAGAGGTAGAAATGGCTCAAAGACTGCAACGTCACCAAAGCCCACCCAGCATGGGTGACAGCTCACAGAGCTGGGAAAGGGAGCACCCTCTACTGCCTGCAGGCAGCTCAGCAGGTGCCTCAGTTGGTCTAAATGTCTTCCAGGCAGCTCCTCTGGTTTCTGCTTTCCCAGGCTGCTGCTCCAGGCTCAGAATCTTTGCAGCTCTGGCAGGGAGGGGCCTAGTGAATTCTTATCAGTTTCAGGGACTTCCTAAAGCTATTCTGAGTTGTTTGCCTTCCTGTTTAAGGAAACTGTTCACTGACAGCAGCAAGTTCTCTGCTGCGGGGCTACAACCCAGCCCAAGAATGACGTTCTTTTTACAGAAGCCTACAGGTCAGTTTTGAATCAACTTTTCCACAACCTAAAATCACCTGACAGGTAAGAGTCGCATGGAAGAATCCTCTACACCAGCTTGGCCTGTGAGGTTTTTTGTTTGTTTGGTTTGGTTTTGGTTTTGGTTTTTTGGATTTGGTTTTTTTGGAGACAGGGTTTCTCTGTATAGCCCTAGCTGTCCTGGAACTCTCTCTGTAGACCAGGCTGGCCTTGAACTTAGAAAGCCGCCTGCCTCTGCCTCCCAGAGTGCTGGAATTACAGGCGTGTGCTACCACCGCCCAGCTGGTTTCTTTTAAGACAGGGTTTCTCTGTGTAGCCCTTGTTGTTCTGTAACTGTGTCTATAGACCAGACTGACTCAGAGATTTGCCTGCCTCTGCCTCCCAAGTGCTGGGATTAGAGGTGTGCACCACCACTGCCTGGCATCTTGTTCAACTCTTTTGCTGAGTTTCATTGTGCCTGTCTCAAAGTTGTGGGTTGCAACCCCTTGGGGATGAAGGGCCCTTTCACAGGGGTCGCATAGCAGACATGCTGCATATCAGATATTTACATTGCTATTCATAACAGTAGTAACATTGTGATCATCAAGTAGCAACAAAAATAATCTTATGGTTGGAGGTCACCATGACATGAGGAACTGTATTAAAGGGTCGCAGCGTTAGGAAGGTTGAAAACCACTGCCTTAAAGCATTAGATGGGCTTCTAGCATCTCTGACGGCTTCTGCCTACATCAGCCATACCGGCTGCTCCCTCAGGAGACTGTTTCAGCGAGTGACTCCTTCCTACCTCCCTACCTTCCCATGGCCCCTTCCTCACTGGGGCAGGGTGGGGGGGAGGGGCTAATTCCAAGGGCTCACATGAAAACCTACTTTCCTTTTGAGTGTTTGTATTTCCCTTTTTAATTGGGACTTCCACACTTGTTCATTTTTGGATCTTCCAAGAATTTCTCAGTGTTTTTGTTGGTAACGTTGTCTAGCCTTCTAGTCGTGGGGCAGACATAAAAGCAGATGGCTGTTTGGGCAGAAAGCCAAATCCAAAAGTGGATTCATCCTGGATTAAGACTAGTTCCTCAGTTTAGACATCTTAACAGTAAGAGAGAACCTCATTCTTTAAAATGGCTTTAAAAATTTGAGAAACAATCCAGATCCTTTTTAAAAATCAGATATATTTAGCCAAGTATAGTGGTGCATGCCTTTAGTCCCAACACTCAGGAGGCAGAGGCAGGTGGATCACCATGAGTCCATCGACATAGAGAATTCCAGGCCAGCCAGAGAGACATAGCAAGATCATCTTGCTCAAAAGTAAATATCTTTAAAAACAACAACAACAACAACTGGTTTTTTAAATCTTTTTTTAAAGATTTATTTATTTTGGGACATATGGGGAGGGGGGAACCGGGAAAGGGGAAAGCATTTGGAATGTAAACAAAGAATTGAGAAAATAAATAAAAAAGATTTATTTATTATATGTAAGTACACTGTAGCTGTCTTCAGACACCAGAAGAGAGCATCAGATCTCTTTACATATAGTTGTGAGCCACCATGTGGTTGCTGGGATTTGAACTCATGACCTTCAGAAGAGTAGTCAGTGCTCTTACCTGCTGAGCTATCTCTCCAGCTCCCAAAAGTAAATATCTTAAAAATAAAAAAAATTATATATAATTAAGATTTTAATATAGTACCTATTTGCATGTCCGTGGTTTTAAAAGTGAGAGCCTAAAGCGTCTCTCCTGTCCTTTTTTTTTTTTTTTTTTTTTGGGGGGGGTTTTGAGAGAGGTCTCATGTAGACCAGGCTAACCTCAGTAAATAGCCACGGATGACCTTGAACTTTTTTATCATTGTAGTTGTTTTTTGAGACAGTGTTTCTCTGTGTAGCCTTGGATGTCCTGGAACTCAGGCAGACCTCTAACTCACAGAGATTCTCCCGCCTCTGTCTCCTGAGTGCTGGGCTTAAAGGCATACACCACCACTGCCCACTTGATCGTGAACATCTAAGTCTCCAGCCTCTACCTCTCAGATGCTGGGATTATAAGCATGTGCCACCCATGGGCCATGTTCCATTTTATTTTGTACTAGGATTGAGTCCTTGGCATCATACATACCAGTTGAGCACTCTACCCATTGAACTGCAGATTCAGTTTCTTATTCATTCATTTGTTCATTCATTCATTCATTCATTCATTCATTCGGTTAGTCTAGGTTGCTCAGGACAGCGCTTGTAAGCCATCATGCCCAGCACAATACCACCATCACCACCACCACCACCACCACCTCCTCTACCATCACCACCACCACCACCATCACCACCACCACCTCTACCATCATCACCACCACCATCATCACCACCACCATCATCACCATCAGGATCTTATTCACCCAGGGCCTCACACTTTGTCTTAGTCACTGTTCTATTGCTGGGAAGAGACATTATGATCAAGGCAGCTCTTATACCATAAAGCATTCATTCGGGGACTGATTTACAGTTTCAGAGATCAGACCATTTTGTTGACAGGGAGCATGGCAGCGCAGGCAGACATGGTGCAGGGGAAGTAGCTGAGAGTTTACACCTGGATTTGTATTATGTTTGTTTCTTGCTAACCTGTGTGTACTGTGTATACACATGCTTTGGGATTTGTTGAGGCACGCTCCTTTTTGTTTGGTTTTGGTTTTGTTTTTTGTTGTTTTGCTGTTTTGTTGTTTTGTTGTTTTGGATTTGGTTTTTTTGACCAGGGTTTCTCTGTATAGCCCTGGCTGTCCTGGAACTCACGCTGTAGACCAGGCTGGAGGCCTGCTCCTTTTAACATAACTCTAGCCATTTGGTATCCGGTCTCCATTTTGCTCACAAGGTGAATTAAGTTCAGGTTCTCAGACTCCACTTTCCAGAAGCAATTATCCATGGCTGACACTGAAGAACGCTACTAAACAGCTGGGCAGTGGTGGTGCACGCCTGTAATCCCAGCACTCTAGGAGGCAGAGGCAGAGGCAGGCGGATTTCTGAGTTCGAGGCTAGCCTAGTCTACAGAGTGAGTTCCAGGACAGCCAGGGCTACACAGAGAAACCCTGTCTCGAAAAAACCAAATCAAAAAAAAAAAAAAAAAAAAAAAAAAAAAAAAAAAAAAAAAGAACGCTACTAATAAGCCAAAAAGTTATGGTTGAATTACTTATGCTCTGTCATCTCAATGTCCTGGAACTCCCCTGTTTGTCCCCGCCCACTTCCCCTTACCTCACTCAGGACCAATCAGCTTAAAGATTAGCTGATTATACTGTCTAGTTAACCAAAATGTTGGACTGCTCCCCTCTTTGCCTTTTAAACTTTTGAACCTGTTTTTCCTATAAAAAGCCTGTTTTCAGGACAGATGGTAGGTACTACAATTAGGCACCTGAGTCCTTTTTATGGTCCTGAACATTCAGTCTTGGGGTGTGTGCTCAATAAACTATTCTTGCTTAACTGAGGTCAGTGTTCGTATGGTATGTGTGGCGATTCCTGAGCCCCAACAGTTTTAAGCTAGGTCTCACCTTGCTGTCTAATCTGGCCTCAAACTCTTGAAGCTTTTGTAAAAGCTAAACTTACATGATTAGGTTAACACTGACAGGCAGTCTGTCGTCTCTGATCGTTTACTCGTGGAGGCCACGAGCTCCCAGCAAATGCTCCACCCTGGCTCCTGTTACCCTTCCTCCGAGGTTGATTTCCCTTGGGGCTCTCCTGTATTTGGGTGAGTCTAGGGAGGCCCTGTAGGCTGCGTGCAAAGGAATTGGTCAAACATGTCAGATGCATTTCTAGCTGCTCTACACAGGACTCGTGCCTGCATACATGTCGCACCTTCCCAATGAACTAACCCAACAAGTATTTGATACTACCATGGGCCATGCCAAGGACACTACTCTGAATAAGGTCTAGCTAGGGCTAGGTAGCTTAGGCTAACCTGGAACTTCCCATCCTCCTGCCTCAGCCTCTCCAGTGGCCCTGTTACAAGCAGGATTTCAACCAATTATGGTTTATTTATTTATTTATTTATCTCTTCAATAACCTTTCCAATGCCCTTCATTGCCAACCTGGGGCAGTTCACCTCCAGTATGCAGCCGATACCAAACTCAGGAAAGATGCTTGATTAGAATAAAACACTTTCTCGGGGCGAGGTGGCACACACCTTTAATCCCAGCACTAGGGAGGCAGCAGGCAGGTAGATCTCTGAATTCAAGACCAGCCTGGTCTATAGAGTTCCAGGACAGCCAGGGCTACACCAAAAAAAAACCTGTCTCGAAAAACAAACAAAAAAAGAAAAAGGAAAATAGGGCATAGTGACATGTGTTTGTAATCCCACAGTTGGGGGAGAGAGAGTATCTTAGCATTTTATTGCTGTGAACAGACACCGTGACCAAGGCAACTCTTATAAAGGACAACATTTAATTGGGGCTGGCTGACAATTTCAGAGGTTCAGTCCATTATCATCATGGTGGGAAGCATAGCAGTGCGCAGGCAGACCTGGTGCTGGAGGAGCTGAGAGTTCTACATCTTAATCCAAAGACAACCAGAAGAGATTGTCCTTTGTAGGCAACCAGGAGGGTCTCTTCTGCACTGGGTGGTGCTTGAGCATAAGACCTCAAAGTCCACCCCCTCAGTGACTCACTTCCTCCAACAAGGCTACACCTACTCCAAAAGGGCCACACCTAATAGTGCCACTTCTCATGGGCCAAGCATATTCAAACCACCACAGACAGGCAGATCCCCAGGGCTTGCTCCCTAGCCAGTCTCCCTGCTTGGTAGCTTGGGGCAGGGGAACCACAACAACAAAAACCCACGGTGGCCTGTGTAAGAGTTTCTACTCAGATGGAAGGGTATCTAGGGACTCGGAAGTCCAGGAACCATACAGCGCTGAGAGCAGACAAGGGCATCCTGAGACACAGGAGCCCAGAAACCACATAACTTTGAGAGGAAGACTCCTCAGCAGAGGCGTCGCATCTCCCACGGGAGGGTATCCCCAGCTGAGTTCAGGAGCTAAGGAGGATCAGCCCGGATCCCTTTTTTTTTTCCTGGTTTTTTGAATTTGTTTTTTTCGAGACAAGGTTTCTCTGTGTAGCCCTGGCTGTCCCGGAACTCACTCTGTAGACCAGGCTGGCCTCGAACTCAGAAATCCGCCTGCCTCTGCTTCCCAGAGTGCTGGGATTACAGGCGTGCGCCACCACCACCCGGCTAGCCCCGATCCTTCTCTTCGCTTTTTCTCTTCTCTTCATTGCTTCTATTCTTCTTGGCTTCTTCTGAGGAGTCACGCCAGGCAGAACATCTCATGAGATTTATTGGAGGGTCCAGGATGTGGAGGGAGAAATCTTAGGATGGCTGCTCCCTGCTCCTGGGAGCAGACAGTAGGGAACTGGGCAAAGGGGCCGGGCTTATATAGGATTTCTGAGGGGCGGGGCTTCTCAGGGCAATTTTCCAGAGTGAGGATTGGTGGGATTTCAAGTCCTGAGCTAGAGGGAGCTCAGGCATTGGTGTGTTTTCCATTCAGTAGCGTGGGAAGTCCTTCCTGGTTACATGTAACCAGGAAGCTTTTGCTGAGGTGCCATCTCTGTGGGGAGGCTGGAGAAGCGGTGCTGCCACTGTGGACAGCTCCTATGGAACAGCTGCTGCTGTGGTGTTTCAAGAAAGCTGTAGGCTGATGCAGGGAAGAAGGTGTCCACCATGGACAACTCCTCGTGCTGCCAGTAGGCCGAGGCAGGAAAAGTGTATCTCTGTGGATGGCACCTGAGGGGCCGCTCCCACTGAGGAAGGGAAGGCAGTTCGCCACCGTGGACAGCTCCTGCAGCTCCTGGGACAGCAGCGGGCTGAGGAGATGTGGTGCCACCATTTTGATAGGAGCCGGTCATTCTGGATAGCTCCTGTGGGACATTGTACTGTGGCAGCCATAGGCGCGACCTACGGGAAGGAGGAGCCTGTTGTCGCTTTGAAGGCTTTTCTAGCTCAGTGACTTTTGTAGTGCTCCGCTCTGGAGCCCGTGTCTTAGGAAAGACATCTGAAGATAGCCGCTGGTCCCCGCACGCATGCGCACACAGGCACAACAGCTCAGCACACTTAAAACATGCTATCTGGCCGGGCGGTGGTGGTGCACACCTTTCATCCCAGCACTTGGGAAGCAGAGGCAGGCGGATTTCTGAGTTTGAGGCCAGCCTGGTCTACAGAGTGAGTTCCAGGACAGCCAGGGCTACACAGAGAAACCCTGTCTCGGGGAAAAAACAAAACAAACAAAAAAAACATGCTATCTGGATTAATGCTTCAAATCCTTTGGGAGGGCCCCTCGTCATCACTACATGCGCAACGAAATGTTCACATTACACTACAACTTTAGAAACACGAGTTAATCATCATCTCTGCTTTCTGGGTGGCAAAGTGGGGTGTCAGTAGAAGATAATGGCCAACCCTGCCCAGCACCCACATGGCCTCTAGATGCCCTGCTCAAGTCTGTCATCTTGTGTCCTGTCTTTTAATTTTTTTACTTAATTTTTATTTTTAAATTTTATTC
Organism: Apodemus sylvaticus; assembly: GCF_947179515.1. Classification (NCBI taxonomy): domain Eukaryota; kingdom Metazoa; phylum Chordata; class Mammalia; order Rodentia; family Muridae; genus Apodemus; species Apodemus sylvaticus. Next base: position 52,123,868 of record NC_067488.1, on the reverse strand, counting down.
ACGTGTGTGTTTAGCCTGCATATATCTCAGTGTACCATATGCGTAGTTAACAGAAGGTTGTGAGCCACTATGTGGGTGCTGGGTATTGAACCTGAATCTTCTGGAAGGGCAGTCGGTGCTCTTAACTGCCAAGCCATCTCCCCAGTGCTGTTTTTATTTTTTTTATCGTGTGTTTGTGTGTGTGTGCACACATATGTTTTTCACATGTGTGCAGGTGCCCATGGAGGCCATTGGCTTCGGGTTTCGGATCCCGAGTTGGAGTCACATGCAAGTGGTTGTGGGGAGCCTGGCATGAGTGATGGGAACTGAACTTGGGGCCTATGCAATAACACAGCACGTTGTGTTTTGTTTTGTTTTTTTAAGCCTCTGAGCCATTTCTCCAGATCCATTAATTTTTAATAACATTTATGTGTGTGGGCGTGGGGAGGGGTGCATTCAACATGACACACGAGTGGAGATCAAAAGACTACTTGTAGGTGTCTGTTCTCTCCATCCATCACGTCTGTAGGTCCCGGGAATCTGACTTATAAGAACTGCACTTATAAGGCTTGGCGGCAAGCGCCTTTATCCGCTGCCCTAGCCCTTATACACCTCTCATTCTGTGCACTGAAGGGTGTTCGGATAGAACACCCTGCGCTTTCTAGCCTCTAAGCGGTGGATAACTCACAGGAAAAAAATGAGGCAGGGAAGAGGGTGTTACCACCATGGACAGGAAAAAAAAAATCAGGAAGCAGTAGGGACGTCGGTAGTAATCGCGTTCTCGGTTGCTAGGACACCTCTCCGGAAGTGGAGTGCGCCGAGAGGACTGGTTGCCTTAGAGAGACTGGGCGGGGTCCTGTGCACCGTGGGCGTGGCCGCGCGTGGAGATTGCGCACGCGCAGGCGGGCTTGCCGGTGGAGGATCTGGGCGGTTTAGCTCCTGCTACCCAGTCCTTGTCTCTGCTGCTCAGCGTCCTTTCCTCTGCAGATTTGGGACTTGCCTTGTGCCTTCCAACTGCTGTAATTGCATCGTTATCTTTCCTATCTCATCGTTATCTTATCTAGGTAAGCTTTCAGTGCATCCGCAGCCTGTATTGTTTGAGGTGGCCTCTGGTGTGTGTGTGTGGGGGGTGCGGGTTGGGGGACGCTGCACCTGTGCGGGGAGCTCAAGGCCGCTCCACTTGCTCCTCTGCAAGACTGCACCCGAGATGTTGCCCTCTTTGTTAGAAGGGGGAGTCTGGGAGTTGTGGTCCTCTGTGGAGCCGGGTGGGGGCGCGGGGAGGAGGTGTTGCAGGGGCTGCGTCCTCAACCTGACGCAGGACGTATAGCCCTGCAAACCAAGTTGGACTTGGTAAAGCAGGCTTTGTTTGGGAAACATTTAATGAGCATAATACAGTGATGTCATATGACAGCACAAAAAGAGAAACCCTGCTGTGCTCTCAATGAATTGGAGTCGCTGGTAGACAGCTGGTAGACAGCTACCTTAGGTCATGGTTCTGGCAACCTACAGTGGTGTGGAGAGGGATGCAGGTCATGGATGTGCGGTATTATATACTATTTTCTTTATTTAAATACTCTTCATTATTTAATTTTTAGTTATGTGTATGTGTTTGTGTCTCGGTGCCGATGTGTGCACGTGAGTGCAAGTGCTGGTGGAAGCCAGAGAGGGCGTACGGGAGCTGGAGTTACGTACAGAAGGTTGTGAGCTCAGTGCTGGGAACCAGACTTAGGTCCTCTGCAAGAGCAGCTCCAGGTCTTACAGCTGAGCCATCTCTCCAGCCATTTAGGTCTTATTTTCTTAGAGATAGCTTTTTCCTCCCTTTCATTGAAAGCTTGTTGGAAAAAGAATATAGATACTGAGAATCCTGGTGCTGTTGTGACTTCACTGACTCTGCTTTGTTAAAATGGCAAAGTGTGGGCCTTGCTTTCTGAGGCTGGACACAGAAGGGTGATGAGACTCTGGTGAGCTGTCATCTGCTGTTCCTAGGAAGGCTGTCTTGACTCCTGTCTGCGGCTGTAATCACAGCAGACGTTGAAGCTCTTTGGAGCTCTCCGACAGGCAAGCGTTCTGAGCTGCCCATCTTTCTCCAAGTTGCATTCTGCATGTTCCTAGAGAGCCAAGTCTTTATAGGTGATTGTTACTGGTTTCTCAACCCTAGAGGGCTGGACTTCTTCTCATTCATTGATTGGCTTGAGTAGCACTTATCTGGCCCTATACAGAGGGAATTTATTTTGGGGTTTCATGTAGCCCGGGCTGGCCTGGAATTCCCTATGTAGCTGAGAATGACTTTATATTTCTCTGTTTCCCAAGCACTGGGATTGCAAGCCTGTGCGACCATGCAGGACTCCACTTATTTTTTTTTATTATTTATCTTTTTTTTTTAAGTATGTGCCTGTGGGCACACTTGACTACATGTGAATATCAGAGGATAACATTGTAGAGTTGGCTCTCACCTTTCTGTGCCTTTCGGGAATCAAGCTTGCGAGACAGCCCCTTTTACCTGCTTAGCCGTCTTGCCAACCTATTTTACTTTAATTTTTTTGGTTGTTGTTTTTGAGATAGGGTTTCTCTGCGTAGTCCTAGAGCTTACTAGGTAGATTGTGCTATCCTGGAACTCATGAAGATCCACCTGCCTCAGCCTCCCCAGTGCTGGCATTAAAGGCCTGGTACCACCAGGCCTGGCACAATTCATCAGGTACTTACTAAGTACCTACTGTTGCTAGGCACTGTGTGGGGCCTGGGGATTGGGCAGGAGGTGTGGCACGGAGGCAGTCCTGTGCTGACGTGTCTAAGGCGAGGCATACATCAAGTCAGCGGGTGGATTTCAAAATGGAGCATGTGTGAGAATCATCTGTCAGCTCCCTGGGCCCTCCAACAAAGAATCTGAGTCAGAACATCATTGGCTGGTGGGCTGGCAAGATGGCTCAGCGGTTCAGAGTATTGACTGCTCTTCCAAAGGTCCTGAGTTCAATTCCCAGCAACCACATGGTAGCTCACAACCATCTGTAATGGGATCTGATGCTCTCTTCTGGTGTGTCTGAAGACAGTGACAGTATACTCACATTCGTAAAATAAATAAATAATTAAATAAACCATCACTGGTAGGTAAAGGCAAGAACCAATCTTACTTCCTCCTCTGTCTTCCCCCCACCTCAACCCCCCCCCCCCCAGTCTTCCCTTCCTCTCTGGCTTCCCCTTTCCCTTTTCTTGTGCTAGGGATGAATCCCAGGGCCTTCTGTAAGCCAGGCAAGAGCTCTACCAATCAGCCACACCCCAATCTCAAAAGGCCGTTTGTACAACTAGTTCCATGGGATGCTTTGATGCTGGTAATGGCCCATGGGCCAGCCACACCCTGAGTAAGAACCAGGCTAAGTGGGGCTGGAGAGATGGCTCAACAGGTAAGAGCACTGATTGCTCTTCATAAGTTCAAATCCCAGCACCCACATGGTGGCTCACAAACCAACTATAGAGATCTGACATCCTCTTCTGGTGTGTGAAGACAACTACAGTATACTTATATATAAGAAGTAAATAAATCTTTTTTTTTAAAGAGCCAGCATACAACATGCATGCCATAGAGAAAATACAGTAACTCCCCACATCCATGTATTTCAGTTCAGAAGATTCTAGAAATAAACAGTTCTTTTAAAAATAATGGGTGTTTTTGTTTATGTGTGGCAGGTGTGTAGCGTGAGCTGGCAGGTGCATGTGGAGGCCAGAACAGGCTCAGATTCTCTGATACAGAGTTACAGTTTTGAGCTGCAGTGTGGGTACAAGAGCTTCTAGTGCTCTTAACCACTGAGCCATCTTTCCAGCCCCAAGAAATAAATGGTTACTAAGTTGTAAGTGGTCCATCATTGTGATTACTTTTCTGAAGTGTTAACCTTGAGCTGCCTTGTCCAGCCTGAAACAGTAATTCTTCTTCATCTTGAACTCTCACAGTGCTTTTACTGGTAGTGGGACCCACAGTGTTGGAGTGGGCGTTCTGGCTCTTTGGGAAGAGCTCGCCTTAAGTGGAGATGTAGGGGCTTGTCACAGGCGCATGGATGGGAAGAAACACAGTTTATGTAGACTTTCAGGCATCAAACGGGCTTGTGCATCCTCTGTGGACAGCAGGGGACTGCTCTAAAGTGTCTGTGGCACTGTCTGGAGAATTAAAGATGGGCTGTCAGGAAAAGCTACTGCTGGGAGCTGACATTTGAGAAGGGGCCGGATTGATGGGAAGAACACAGGCTCTAGACATTCAGTTTGGTGGATGGGGGATGGAAGAAGGTAGGAGCTGAGAGGGAGGAGCAAGGGCTGATGGGAGATGGGGCTCCGAGGTGGTAGCACAGGTAGTATGATGGCATAGATAAGAGTTGGTGGCTCAGGTAGAGCCAGGCTGACCTTGCAGGTCCTGAGCAGACCTCTGGTTTTACCATTGGTACTATGACCCAGGAGCTGGATGTCCAAGAACCAGCTCGGTTGCACTGGACGGCCATCAGGCCTAATTATTTGTCTAGCAGACTGATTGAGCTATGGAGAGCCCTGTATGAACATGGAGGGGGGGGAGTCTCCTGGGATACAGCTGATACCTGATATGTCCCCTTCAGGATCACACCTAAGCTTTGTCACAGTGTTGTATTTTTTATTGTTTATTTTAAATTTTATTTAATTATTTATTTTTTAAAGTGTGAGTATTCTGTCTGCACGTATACCTGCAAACCAAAAGAGGGCATCAGATCCCTTTGTAGATGGTCAGGAGCCACCATTTGGATGCTAAGAATGGAACTCAGGACCTCTAGAAGAGCAAGTCAGTGCTCTTAACTACTGAGCCATCTCCCTGTCACTGTGTTGTTAAAGCGCCTTGTCCTGTGTGTCTGTCATGGTCTCTGGGACTGGACCATTGCAGTCTGCTCTCTGCTGTGCCAAGTGCCTGTCATTGCCGAGTGGGTAGATTAAAGCTAGGCTGTGAATGGCCACGGGAAATCCTGTTCTCCCTCTTGTGAAGGCTGTACCCAGTCACCTGGGGCAGGTGGGTGGTAGATTGTCTTCTGTAAACGCTCAGTAGACTGACTGGCTGAGGTCAGTCACCTCAGATGGCTTTGTCTTAGTTAAATTTTAAGAATTCATTTTTATTATCTGTGCATGTGTGCCTCAGTGAGTGTACGGGCCTATGTGTGTACAGTGACCACAGAGGTTCTTTCTTTTTTGTTTTTGTTTTGTTTTGAGACCGGGTCTCACTGTATAGGCCTGGCTGTCCTGGAATTCACTATGTAGACCAGGCCAGCCTCAAACTCATTGTGTCCCATTTGCTTCTGCTTTCTGAATCCTGGGATTGAAGGCGCCAAGCTGTGTTTTCTCCACAGCCCTGGCTGACCTGGACCTGACAGAGACCAGGCTAACCTCAAACTTATAGGGTCTTCCTGCTTCTGCCCTCTCTGTGTTAGGAAGACATGTGACTTACCTTAACAGGGTACTCCAAAACCTTTAGGAGTCTGTTCTATGCGCATTTGTTAGTCAAGACACCATCCCTGAGTATCTATTTAGCTGGTCAAGATTGGCTCCAAAATTGTGTCACTTGTCAGTTCTATGTTGCTTGTGTTTTTGTCAGTGACACCGAGAGACTCCAGGCACCGCAGGAGTTCCAGAAGGACCTATGGTAAGTGCGGTAACTCCCATGGTGGGCAGGGGCGGGGGGGGGGGGGGGGGGGCAGAGACTGAGGATATGAGGAGGAGGAATGGGTGGTCAGCCTAGGTTCAGACTCCCTTCCTTCTCAGCAGATGAGGACAGGCGTCAGTATCACATCTACAGGCACCGGGCATTCTGTGAGTGGCCGTGCCCATACGAAGAATGTAAAAATAAATAAAATCTTACAGCATGTTTTTAAGAACACACTTGAATGAGATAGGCAGTGCTGGCCCACGCCTTTAATCCTAGCACTTGGGAGACAGAAGCAGGTAGATCTCTGTGAGTCCAAGACCAGCCTGGTCTACAGATTGAGTTCTAGGAGAGCCAAGGCTACACAGAGAGGACCCTGTCCTAAAAAAAAGCAAATCAAACAAACAAAAAGAAGGAGAGGGGTAAAGGAGAGGCGAGCAGACAGGCAATCCTGGACAGGGATGAAGATGCCCGGGCCAGGATGTGCAAACGATGCAACTTTATCAGAGGTCAGTTCAAGGGTCCACTTCTCAGACAGCCTTCCCAACCTGCTCTGAACAGAGCCCCTTCTGTTCTTTTAGCCCTCACGCCTCTCCTGTGGTTCCTGGTACTGGTGCCATCGGGTGCTCGGGGGTGACTCTTATTAGCCCATTTATCATTGGTTGACAGAGGGGCTGGGCATTCATGGACTGCTGGAGGCCTGTCTGCAGGGACCAGTGTCCCTGATCCCCCATCCTAGATGCCTGAAGTGTCTCTTCTTTCCCCATACTTGGCGACCTCCTGACTTTATCAGTGATTGTGTGGCAGAGGGTGGATGTATGTTTACTGTGCATGGTGATTAGGGGATCCCCTTGGTTTGGGGAGTGGTGTTGGTTCCTGGTGAAGTTCTTGAGTGTAAAGACATGGGTCTCTTCCAGGGTCATGGCGGGAAGGGTGAAGTGGGTCACTGACATTGAGAAGTCGGTACTAATCAACAACTTCGAGAAGAGAGGATGGGTCCAAGTGACAGAAAATGAAGATTGGAACTTTTACTGGTAAGAGTACAAAGCTGTGTTTTGTGTCTTTCAAATATATCGTCAAGCCGGGCAGTAGTGGTGCACGCCTGTAATCCCAGCACTCTGGGAGGCATAGGCAGGCGAATTTCTGAGTTTGAGGCCAGCCTGGTCTACAAGAGTGAGTTCCAGGACAGCTGGGGCTATACAGAGAAACCCTGTCTCAAAAAAAAAAAAAAAAAAAAATCCAAATATATTGTTATCTTGAGCCTGTTGAGACATCTCCACCTTTTGTGTCTCTGGGTAAATAACCAGATCTCAAGGCTAGAGAGATGGCTCAGTGGTGAAGAGCACTGGCTGCTCTTCCAGAGGTCCTGAGTTCAATTCCCAGCAACCCCACGGTGGCTCACAACCATCTGTAATGGGATCTGATGCCCTCCTCTGGTGTGTCTGAAGACAGCTACAGTATCACATACATAAAATAAGTAAATTTTAAAAAAAGGTAACCCAAGCTCAGTGCTTGGAACCAGATAACTAAGGAGCCTCCAAAGGGTTGGCTAGGCTGGGGATCAGTGACAAGCCAGCCTGTGAGAGCCAGGGTGATAGAAGAAGGCTGTGGTTCCTTACAGTTTGTCACCTGAAGCTTCTTCCGAGACCAGGTTATTAGGCTTGGCCTAAACTTCGCACCACTCCATTTAGGCCTTTCCCTGAGAGCCGTTTGCCGGGTCTTCGTTTCCTCTTGGCCAACTGTCTGGCATCTTTCTCTTTGGCCGGCATAGCGAAACCAGAGTCCAGTTAGTTTGCTCTTGTTGTCTGTGTCTCTCTTGTTCTGTGTGACTTGTGTTCTTGTGTGACTCATGTTTGTGAGTCAGATGCCATCTCTCTGAGCTCCGGCTCCAGCACCAGGCCTGCCTGCTGCACTGCTGCACTGTTGCCTGCCGAGATGGCCATACACTCTAACCCCCTGGAACCCTGAGCCCCCTGGAATGCTTTTGCTTTATAAACCGCCATGGTCACCATGCTTTGTTACAGAGATAGAAAAGTGAGGCACTTGGCAAGCACTTCCTCCTCCCACTGAGCCCCGAGCGGGAGGGCTAGACCGAGCGGTGATTTGAGGTGGGGCTGGCAGGTGACAGGTCATCCACTAGACCTACGGTGCCAGTGGAGGGCACTGAGTGCCTTGTTCCGTAAGGAGTGTTTGGAGCTCTTTTTATTTTACCTTTTGGGGAGAAGGCGGTAGGGATCTTACTGTTTTGTTCAACTTCTGGGCTCATCTGGTTCCATCGTAGCCTCCAGATAGCCGAGATGGCAGGTGTGCCTGCCGTACCACAAAAGGCTTTAGAGCTTTTATTAAAGACAGGGTCTCACTATGCAGCTGCTGGAATTAAAGGCATACACCATGTTGCCTGGTGTGTGTGTCTGTGTGTGTGTGTGTGTGTGTGTATGAATACATATACATATTCGTATGTATCTGTGTTCAGGTTTCCATGTCTGTGTGAGCGCACGTGGCGGTGAATTAATATGTGGTGTCCTTCTCTCTCGCTCTTCACCTTAGCTTTTGAGGCAGAGTCTCTCCCTGAAACTGGAGCTCATGGATTCCGCCAGATTATCTGACCTGTTCAGCACACTGCAGGGACCCACCTCTCTCTGCCACCTTGGTGCTAGCTCACAGGTGTGCACTGCCACACCCGTCTTCTATCTGGATGCCTAGGCCCCGAGCCCAGACCCTCATGATTTTCACACGAGTGGCCACACACCTCCATATGCACGAATATGCAAATACACCTAAACATTTTTCAAATTTAATAAAGAGGAGCCCTTAACTGCTAGAGAACATTAAATGGAAATATTTTGGGCAAAGGGAAACCCTGTCTGAGAATTTCTTACAAAGAAGCCCAAACTATGGGGGGGGCGGTGTCAGGCCTATGTTGCCGTCTGTGGAGGCAGATCCCTGAGACTCAGTGGTTCTGTGTGGCTGGCCTCTCCCATGATAGGACATTTGTTTGTTTGTTTGTTTGTTTGTTTGTTTGTTTTTCTGAATTTGGTTTTTTCGAGACAGGGTTTCTCTGTATATTCCTGGCTGCCCTGGAACTCACTCTGTAGACCAGGCTGGCCTCGAACTCAGAAATCCGCCTGCCTCTGCTCCCCAGAGTGCTGGGATTACAGATGTGCGCCTACCACCTGGCTGATAGGACATTTTAAAAGGCTCTCCATTTTGGTCATCATGGAGTACGTACCCTGGACAGTTATTTAGTCTTGCTCCTGTGGGGTAGGGCAGTTTTGAGGAGGACAGAGTCCACAAAGGGAAGCCTGTGGCTGGCTGCCTTGTTTTGCTATTCAGAGGTTCCTCATAGGTGCCGGCCACCCTTCCTTTGTCCATCTTCCCTGTGAGTGAGGGAAGGCTCACCACCCTCAGTGAGGTTCATGGGGACAGTGGCTTCACTATAGGATCAGAAGGCACCCATTTTATGTGGAATCATAGTGGCAGGAGGCAGAGGCAGGTGCATCTCTGTAAATCAGAGGCCGGCCTGGTCTACAGTATGAGTCCAGGACAGCCAGGGCTATCACACTGAGAAACTCTGTCTCAAAATAACAACAAAAATAAAACAAAACCAAAAGAAAAGGAAAGCGCTCATTTCTAGGCTGGGCATGGAGCACCGTGGTAGGACACTTGTCTGGAATGTATAATTCCCAGGGTTCAGTCCCCACCAGTATGAAAAATAATAAAGTAAGAATGAATCGGAGCTGGCCAGTGGTGGCGCACACCTTTAATCCCAGTGCTTGGAAGGGAGTTCTAGGACAGCAAGGGCTACACTAAGAAACTGGATCTTTTTGTTTGTTTGTGTGTTTTTGGTTTGTTTGTTTTTTTTTTTTTTTGTTTGTTTTTTTTGTTTTGTTTTTTTTTTTTGAGGTAGGGTTTCTCTGTATAGCCCTGGTTGTCCTGGAACTCACTCTGTAGACCAGGCTGGCCTCGAACTCAGAAATCTGCCTGCCTCTGCCTCCCAAGTACTGGGATTACAGGCATGTGCCACCGCTGCCTGGTGAAACCCGGTCTTAAACCCGGTTTTGAAAAATCAAAAACAAAGAAAACAAAAAAGGTAGATTCACCTGTTTCTCCTCTTGAGCTTTCTGTGTGAGAGCCCAGGAATCAAATACGCTGGCTAACGTGGAGCCTCGAGTCACCATGTTGATATTCATGTCACCATGTTGATATTCATGTTTCGATGCCTTTTCTGAATTTGGGTACATTAGCTTCTGAGAGGGACTGTCCAACGTTGTCTGTTAGCTGTGTTAACAGTCAGCCTGACAGGATTGGAACAAACGGCCCAGCCATTAAGAACGCTTCCGGAATTTCTGAGTTCGAGGCCAGCCTGGTCTACAGAGTGAGTTCCAGGACAGCCAGGGCTATACAGAGAAACCCTGTCTTAAAAAAAAAAAAAAACCACTTCTGGAGAACCTGGCTTGGATTCCCAGCATCCACACGGCTGGCTGCTCACAACCACAGTGCCTCTTCAGACCTCTAGGTGCAAAGCGCATGCATCCACGAGCCTGGCATCCATCAGCCAGTGTGCAATGAATGGGCTTTACCTGGGACCGGCTGCAAGGGTCGAGGCACAGGGTCAAAGCCACCCTGTCCTTCAGCCTGGGCACAGCCTATAATCCTGGAGTGCACATAGCATGCTGCGGCCATGGAGTATACCGGTAATCAGTAAGGGCTCCGGGGAGGCCGGCAGGGCTGTGAACGGGCATGCGCACAGACTCAGCTCCGAGCCCGTCCCTTCTGCGCCTCTGTTTCAGGATGAGCGTGCAGACCATCCGCAACGTGTTCAGCGTAGAAACTGGGTACCGGCTGTCAGACGACCAGATCGTCAACCATTTCCCCAACCACTACGAGCTGACCCGGAAGGACCTGATGGTGAAGAACATCAAGAGATACAGGAAGGAGCTGGAGAAGGAAGGAAGTCCCCTAGCGGAGAAAGACGAGAATGGAAAATACCTCTACCTGGGTTGGTGCCTCCCTCCCCCGCCCCCCACCCCATCCCTGCCCCGGAGCCTAAGTCAGAGCTGGGTGTCCTAGTGAGCGTTTTTTATTTCTGCCATAGAAATCATGCCCAGGCTGGGCGGTCTTGGCGCACGCCTGTAATCCCAGCACTCTGGGAGGCAGAGGCAGGCAGATTTCTGAGTTCGAGACCAGCCTGGTCTACAGAGTGAGTTCCAGGACAGCCAGGGCTACACAGAGAAACCCTGTCTCAAAAAAACCAAATCCAAAAAGAAAAAAAAAAAAAGCCGAAATCATGCCCAGAAGCATCTTGAGGAAGAAACAGTGTATTTCAGCTTACAACTTTTGGGTCACACCCCATCACTGAGGGAAGTCAGGGCAAGAACTAAAGGCCGGAGCTGAAGCAGAGGCCACGAGGAGCGGAGTACCGCTTCCTGGTTCACTCTCAGCCTGCTGTTTTTATTTCTCTTCTCAAGAAAGGGTTTCTTTGTGCAGCCCTGACTATCCTAGAACTTACTCTCTAGACCTGGCTGGCTTCGAACTCACAGAGATCTACCTGCCTCAGCCTCCTGAATACTGAGATTTAAAGGCACGCACCATCAGGTCATCTGATTCCAGACCACCTTCCCAGGAATGGCACCGCCCACAATGGGCGGGGCCTTCTCTCGTCAATCATTAATCAAGAAAACGCCCTACAGACTTGCCTCCTGGCCAATCTGATAGAGGCATTCATTCTCTTAAGATTTGTTCTTCCCAGCCGGGTCTAGGTTTGTGTTAAGTTGACAAACACCAAGCAGCACATTGAGTTAATCATTTCATAGCTCTGAGGGATTGGTGGCTGGCTTTGCCGGGTTAGTGGGTTGGGGCAGGTTCTGTGGCCAGCAGGGCTGAGCTTGGTTCAGACTCTGAGTCTCTGTTACTATGGAGTTGTTGAGAGAGAAACTTAGAATGGACAAAGTTGTGCCCAGTGCCCCGGCTCTCTTGAGCCACACTCAGGGATGGTGTGTGTCCCTGGTATACCTAGGGTTCAAAACTGGGCTGCTGGGTGCTTCAGGATCCCATACCAGAGCAGATTGAAAGGCAACATTTCTTTTTGAGATTTTTTTTTTTTTTTTATGTGTATGGCTGTTTTTGTCCTAATGTCTGTGTACCACCTGCATGCAGTACCTAGGGAGACCAGAAGAGGGCGTTGGGTTGCCTGGAACTGGAGTCAGATGGTCGTGAGCTACAGCGTAAGGTGCTGGGACTAGAAAGTGGGTCCCAAGTGTTCTTAATTACTGAGCCATCTTTCCAGGTCCTGGGTAGAATTTTATCCTCAGCTTCTCTGGCCTCAGTTTCCCCACCTGCTAAGTGGGAATGATAGCTGTCTAGCAGACAGCTTACTCAGGATTTTAGGTGATATATGTCTGCAGAGTTCTGTGCATACAGCTCAACAGGGTCCCTTCTCAGTACACACGGGAATAGGATAGCAGGAGCCCTGCGGTGTAGGTTCAGGGTTGAGGGGCCCGTGTGCTGATGAGCCCTGAACCATGGTGATGTCTTCCTGCCCCCGGCCCCAGGTGGGCAGTCACTTATGGCAATGGGTGTCTTTACTTCAGACTTCGTCCCGGTCACCTACATGCTCCCTGCTGACTACAACCTGTTTGTGGAAGAGTTCCGGAAGAGCCCCTCCAGCACCTGGATCATGAAGCCATGCGGCAAAGCCCAGGGAAAGGGCATTTTCCTCATCAATAAGCTTTCACAGATCAAAAAGTGGTCCCGGGACAGCAAGACGTCCTCGTGAGTGGAGAACACCCCACCCCCACCCCCACCCCTGACCTGGATGTGAGGTGCCAGGTAGCTGCGTCCTGCCGTCCTGTAACCTTGGTCATGGGCTGGGCAGCCCCTGCCCGCTTTCCCAGCAGTGTACTTGTTGTGTGGCACCCTAGCAGGGCTCTTGTGGCTGAAGACATAATTAACCACAGATTTCCCGTTGGCAAGCCGTGGGGCATGTGGTACATACAGGTCCTGAGCCGCAGTGGCTTAGCAGGCCCTTTGGTTCCCACGCTGTGCAGGCACAGGTGTGGCAGTGAGGCAGGCTTCAGAGCTGGGGGCTTCTCGTTCTGTGTCTGAGGGGTCTGAGAACACTGGCAGCACCTGATAGAACAGGTCCCCAGGGTGAAGCCTGGGGAAAGTAGGAGTGGCCTGTGTGGCGTGGAGGACGGTGGGGTGGGGGAGACACCTGAGCGGACCACAGGTTGGTTGGCAGGATGTGGCTGTGTTACCACGTCCCTCCTGCCTCTGAACCTGAGTCCTTGGCAGCACCTGGAGCAGGGACTCGGTGAGATCCTTTCCCCGGAGTGTAGAGCTGCTTCTTGGATAGAGCGTTTCAATCCAATTATACCTGGTCCCAGGATCCTTCTTGGGATGCTGGGTTCCCAGGGGCCATCCTGCAAGTTCTTGCATGGCTTCTCACTGAGATATCCTCCATGACTCCCTTGTCACCCCTAGTCCCTCTTTGAGAGAGCCAGGGCTGGACTGAAGAGATGGCTCAGTGGTTAAGAGCACTGGCTGCTCTTCCAGAGGTCCTGAGTTCAAATCCCAGCAACCACATGGTGGCTCATAACCATCTGTAATGGGATCCGATGCCTTCTGGTGTGTCTCTGAAGACAGCTACAGTGTACTCACATACATAAAATAAATAAGTCTTTAAAGAGACAGAGAGAGAGAGAGAGAGAGAGAGGGAGGGTGAGAGAGGGAGGAAGGGGAGGGGAGGGAGGGAGAGAGGGAGGGAGAGGGCTCGTTACCAATTACATACATGTACCTTTATCAACAGATTCTTTTGTTTTTATTTATTTGTTTTATTGTTTTCATGTGTGCGTGTGCCCGCACACACACGGTTTATCATCTGTGTCAGGGCTCACTCTTGGTGTGGCCATTCTGTGACTTGGACACTGTTTGATGGTGTCTCCTCCCTACGGGTTCATACAAAACAATTTCACAGGACTGATGTCCTCCGTTCACCACCCCCAGCCCCACTTCTTCCGGTCCATCCTCTAGCAACCATTGGCCTTTTTACCGCCTGCCAAGTTTCCCCCTTTTCAGAATGTCATCTGGCTAGAATCACACAGTGGGCCCTTTTACGTTGTCTGCTCTTGCTTAGCTGTGTGTTTTTAAGGGCCTCCCTAAGTGTACATTATGTCATCTGGTTTATTCACTCGTTTCTTTCTGTCACTGAATAGATAGTTCTGTCATCTGATAGTTTACCCGTTCACTTACTAAGGGCCACCTTGATTGCTGGCGTGTCCCAGCAGCCATGACTGATGTTACTTTAAGCATCACTCTGCAGGGTTTTTCCTGTGATGATTCCCAGCTCCTCTGGGTGAATGCCGAGGAGTCCATTCCATCACCATTCCTCCCCCGCTGTGTACAGATGTCTAATTTCAGTGGCTGTCTTAGTTTGATTTCTGTGGCTGTGATATAACAACTCCCAAAAGAAAGGGTTAATTCTAACTCTCAGTCCCAGGTTACATTCCACCACAGAGAAGGGAGGGAGGCAGGAACCTGAAACATCTATCTCCATCATGTCCCCAGTCAAGAGCAGAGAGAATTAATACGTACATGCCCTCTTGCTTCTTTGTGCTCAATAGCTTTCCTCAGGATCCCCAGCGTAGGGAATGGTACCGCTCACAGTGGGATGTCTTTTCACGTAATTGAGACTGTCCCCCAGAGCGGGCGGGTGGGAGAGATGACTCAGTGGTTAAGAGCACTTGCTGTTCTTGCAGAGGACCTGGATTCAGTTCCCAGAACCAATACAGCTAACAACTGTATGTAAATAACTCTAGTTCCAGGGCTTCTGATACCTCTTCTGACCTCTGTGGGCACTGCCTTCACATGGTGCACAAACAAAAAGATGTTCCCCACAGATCAGCCCACGGGTCAGCCCGATGTCGAGAGTGCCTCAGTGAGACCCTTCCCAGATGACTCTAGGTTGTGTGAACTTAATGATTAAAGCTAACGGGTAGGGGGAAGGCTGGAGAGGTAGCTCAACAGTCAAGAGCAATTGACTGTTCTTCCAGAGGACCTGGGTTCAAATCCGAGCACCCACATGACGGCTCACAACGGTCTGTAACTCCCAAGGTCTGACACCCTCACAGAGATACGTGCAGGCAAAACACCATTGTGCATAAAATAAGAATAAATAAATTTTAAAAGGAGGAACACTGCCTGCTTTTCTAGAGGACCAAGTTTGATTCCCAGATACAAGGTAACTTAACAACTGTCCAGTCCCTCTAGGGGCACTGCCTGCACATGGTGGCCAGACATACATCCAGACAAAACATCCATAAACATTAAATAAATCGATTAATTTAAGGCCATCACAGTGGCCAGCAAGCTGTCACCTCTTTCCTTTGCAAGCTATACCTTTAATCCCATATCTTTTACAATCTAATTGTGACTTTCTCTGATGTGCATAGGTTTGTGTCTCAGTCCACAAAAGAAGCGTACGTGATCTCAGTCTATATCAATAATCCATTGCTCATCGGAGGAAGGAAGTTTGACCTTCGTCTGTATGTCCTGGTGTCCACATACCGCCCGCTGCGCTGCTACATGTAAGGGTCCCACTCTGCTTCCATGGGCCTCACTTCATAATGGTGTCATTAATGACTCAGCGACATGGGGGACTCACAGCGCCTGGCTCAGGGCGGGTATCTGATGGGTGGCTTCTGTGTAAGAGCAGGTGGCCTACACACTACTAGAGATCTTACAAATAAAAGGACCGCTCTTTTGGACATTTGAAGCAAGTGGGGTGTGATGTGCATACCTGTAGTCCCAACACTCGGGAGGTAAAAGATGAGAAGGTTGAGAGTTCAAGGTTAGCCTGAGCTACATAGTGAAACCCAAGGCATTAGAAGCTAACATCCACCCTTCTGTTGAGTGGACTGGTATATTTTCAGTTTTTCTTTTTATTTATTTATTTAGTTAGGTTGTTTTGTTTTTTTTGTTGTTGTTGAGACAGGGTTTCTCTGGGCAGCCCTGGCTGTCCTGGAATTTGCTCCGTAGACCAGGCTAGCCTCACACCCAAAGATCTGCCTGCCTCTGCCCCATCTCTCACACATCAGTGCTGGGATTGCAGATGTGCGCCCCCTGCTGCCAGGCAGCTGGTATTTCCTTTTCCATCCCTCCCAGGTACAAGCTTGGGTTCTGCCGCTTCTGCACAGTGAAGTACACGCCAAGCACCAGTGAGCTCGACAACATGTTCGTCCATCTTACCAACGTAGCCATCCAGAAGCACGGGGTGAGTGGCTGCTCTGTGCGTCAGGTTGCCCAACTTTGTGGGATTCTCTCTCATGTTTCTTTGCAAGAGGGGGGCCAGGCTAGTTCTGGGAGAGCCTTTCCATGACCCAGTAGCCCGAGGCCCAGAAGAGACTCAGAGTAGCAGAGATGGCTGCCCCAGGCACAACCTGCTTAGGGTAGGAGAGGTGGGTTTGCTTAGAGAAACAGTGTGGGTTCAAGCCCCGGCTTTCTGCTTCTGTGGATAAGTCAGCTCAATGTTTTTCTGTTTTGGTAAAAGAAGGGGCCTCGTAGAGATGGATGACATTCTGATAAACTTGTTCTCTCTGTTGGTGGTTGTGCTGAAATTGGTCTTAGGGCCTAGTGCATGTTGGGTAAACCCTGTACGACTGACCTGTGTGCCTAGCCTCTGAGCCACTTCTTGCTTTCTGGTTTGAGATGGTACCTCACTAAGTTACTTGGGCCGACCCTGAACTCATGCTGTAGCCCAGCCAGGCCTTGACTTGTGATTCTCCCTGCCTTGATGTCTGAATAGCTAGAGTTACAGAGTGGCTTCAAGAGGCTGTTTAAATACCTCTTTGTTGTTGTTGTTGTTGTTGTTGTTTTAATGTGTACATGTGTGTGTCTGTGAGCATAGGTCGCATGTTTATAGGTGCCCTCAGAGGCCAGAACAGGGCATCAGATTCACTGGGACTGATGTTCCAGGTGATTGTGAGCCACCCAGCATGGGTGCTGGGATCCAAACTCAGGTCCTCTGGAAGAGCGACAAATGCTCTTAACTGCAGAGTCATTTTCCCAGCCTCAAACCCATCTTAAATTGAGACTACTGTAGGTCAAAAATGTATTCAATTCACCTAACCCATTGTTTGTGTGTGTGTGTGTGTGTGTGTGTGTGTGTGTGTTGCCTCATGAAGCAAATGCGTTTGAATGGCAAAGCACTTCTCTGAAACCACAGCTTGACCCCTGTGCGGGAGATTTCCACTGTTGCACATCTGAACCAAAAAAAGAACAGCTGCTACGCTGAACACTGTAGAGCTGCCCCTTCTCCCGAGGAGAGGAACCAGCGTGGCCAGGGACCGGCTTTCACACAAGCCCAGGAGCCCCTGTGCTCTGCTGGGAGAGCTCATAAGCAAGTGGGGATGGATCCTGGTTGTTGCCGGCCTGGGAGGAACAGGCAGAGCAGGCAGAGAAGCAAGAGCCGGCCAAGCCCATGGCCCTTGCAGACTGGCGGCATGGGATGTTTTGAGATGACTGGAAACACGAGACATGCTTGCTGGGCAAGGCGGCATCTGGCTGGAAGTATTTTCAGCCCTGAAATCCCTTTCTCTTTTCTGTCAATCGTCTTCAAAATTATACAGTACAGATTGAGGCATTTTAATATGTTAGTTGTTATTGTTGGATTTCATTTGTTTGTTCTTCCTGTTTGTTTTTTTATTTATTTTGAGGTGAGTTGTTTATTTTGTTTTGGTTTTTCTTGATATTTAGATAAAGTCTTGCCCTGGCTGTTATGGAACTTGCTGTGTGTAGACCAGGCTGGCCTGGAACTCATAGAGATCCACCTGCCTCTGCCTCCAGAGTTGCTACAATACCCCAGCTGTCTTTATTTTATTTTATTTTATTTTATTTTATTTTATTTTATTTTATTTTATTTTATTTTATTTTATTTTTGAGATTGACTCTAAGTAGACCAGGCCATCCTCCTGCCTCAGCCTCTCAAGTGCTAGAAATATTAGCATTCATGTTTGTCTTAGTCAGGGTTACCACTGCTGTGATGAAACACCAGGGCCAAAAGCATTTGCCTGGAGCAGCTTCTGGGGAGGGGAGAGGTGAGGGCCCAAGTGGCACATTACAGTGCACAGTGCGGGCTACTAAGTGTGTACAGTCACTTAAGAGACCAGTGGGAAGTTGAACATGTAATAATGTGTCAGGTAGATGGCACGGGCCACCCTGGGCAGGGATCCCCTCCGTCCCGGCAGGATGCCTGTTCAGACCCAGGAGGCACTAGGGGCCGAGTGGCTGGGTTCCTCCAGGCCTCGTCCTGAAGGCCATGTGGCCTCCCTCACCAGGAGGACTACAACCACATCCATGGTGGCAAGTGGACGGTCAA
The DNA here is from genome assembly GCF_947179515.1 of Apodemus sylvaticus. Classification (NCBI taxonomy): domain Eukaryota; kingdom Metazoa; phylum Chordata; class Mammalia; order Rodentia; family Muridae; genus Apodemus; species Apodemus sylvaticus. The sequence goes on along the minus strand of NC_067488.1, from coordinate 52,105,875 downwards.
CAACCTGCGTCTCTACCTGGAGAGCACCCGAGGCCGAGAGGTGACCAGCAAACTGTTTGATGAAATCCACTGGATCATCGTTCAGTCTCTCAAGGCTGTGGCGGTGAGTGACAGGTGGGGGGCGGGGTGGGGCGGGGCGGGGCAGGCGGCCCCTGGAAGCCCAGTGGGAGGCCCTGGGCTAACCAGCAGTTCTCAGGAAGTGTACCTCAGCAGCTCAGAGTGCTTCTGGTCACACATCCCTGCCCATGCGTCAGCCAGGGGCTGAGACAGTTTTGGGAAGGGATTGGGGCCCCGGTTTCTGGGGCAACACTGTCCAGGTGGGCGTGGTCAGCCTCTGATAGGGCCACTGACCTTGACACGGCTGCAGTAGTGTAGAGTCCCATTGACTCATCTCCCTCTTTTTTATTCTCTCCTATGATCCAGTCCGTCCCGGCTTCACTTTCCCCTTCCACAGCTCCTCCAAGCACCCGCCCCATCTCCCCTCTCCCCCAGATCTACCACTCATCTGTTTCCCTTCAGAAAAGAGCAGGCCTCCCAGGGATACCAGCTGACTGGGGCGTAACAAGATACAGTAAGGTATCATATCAGGACTAGACAAGGCAACCCAAGAGGGGACGGGTCCCAAAGAGCCCACGAGAATCAGAGACACCCCTGCTCCCACTGTTAGGAGGTCCACAAAAACACCAGGCCATGCCATCTTCACAGAGGACCTAGTGCAGACTGCAGGCTCTGTGGTTGCTGCTTCAGTCTTTGTGAGCCCTACAAGCCCTGCTTAGTTAATTTTGTGGGGATATCATCTCTTTTTCATTCCTTTCGCCCTTATTTTGAGACACGGTCTCACTGGGTATCCGAGGTTGGCCTTGAGCTTGTTATATTAGACCAGGCTAGCCAGGAGTGCTCTACGTAGACCAGGATGGCCTATAGAGTATGTTATGTAGCCCAGGACGGTCTGGAGCTCACAGAGATGTGCCTGCCTCTGCCTCTCCACCGTCGGCCATCTTTGGCATCAGCCAACCCCGGTGGGGGAGGAGCATTCCAACAGCGTTCATTTCAGACAGCTTAATATTGCGATGTCATGGCTATCTAAGGTTGAAAATAGCCTCCTTCTTTATCCCTAACCTGGTCTTTGATTTGCTCACTGGTTTGCAGTTTTTAGGCAGGTGCACTGTTAATTTTGAGCGATAGGTAGGAGTAAGTATCGCTGTGCTGGCCCCTCCCTGTTTTCAGGACAGATGGAGTCTCTGGGGTGTCTTTGTTTCCCCATATAAGTCACAAGAAAATGGGGGATTTTTTAAAAAAAATATTTTTAAAGATTTATAGCTGTCTTCAGACACACCAGACGAGGGCATCAGATCTCACTACAGATGGTTGTGAGCCATCACGTGGTTGCTGGGAATTGAACTCAAGACCTCTGGAAGAGCAGTCAGTGCTCTGAACCGCTGAGCCATCTCTCCAGCCCTGAAAATGGGGGATTTTTGACCCCAGAGGAAAAGGCTCCTGACCCAAAGCTAATCTTCTTGTCTCCCATGCCCTCTGCCAGCAGGAACAGGAAGTCGGTCCACTGCTGAGGTCACTTGCAGGACCCAGGGTTCCTCAGTTCTCCCTCTGAGTGTAGAGGGATTTTAATCCAGCAATAGGGCGTCCCCAGCAAGGGATCGCATCCAAAGTCCTAGGTCGGTGTGATCCAGCTGGAATGCAGACACACCTTTAGTATATACCTTTAAGGTAAAATTAGTTTGTAATAGGAAGCAACTGTATTTGAAAGTGATGTCTAATTGTGGGGGTAGACAAAGTGACAAGTCTGAAGTATTTGACAGAATGAGTCAGGGATAGGATACACCTGTTGCGTGTAATTTTAAAAAACACGCTACCGCCTTACCGGGAAGCTGCTGTGCTCCCAGCCCCTCCCGGCTCCCTTTCAGTCCACCGGGCTTCACTACAGGAGGGGTAGCATTTGTTACCAGCCCACTCCCGGAGACCCTTGAATCCTCAGATAAAAGACACACAGACAGCTTTATTACGTTAGAACTTGCCTGCTTGGCACAATTGCTAGACACAGATAACTCCTGCCTCGAAAGGCGCGCCGTTTCTCCTCCTGTTCTAATCTTAGTGGCTTGTCCCACCTAGTCCCTGCCAAACATCTTTGGCAACACACAGGCCCTAGCAGCTCTCCCCGAGGCCTTACATGACTGCAGCAGCCTTCCTCCTCCAAAGCAAGGCAGAAACGCCTCCTCTCTCCTGCCTTTGTCTCCTCTTCCTCTTGGGACCTGGAAAATCCCACCTGTACCTTCCGCCCAGCAATTGGCTCCCGGCCTTCTTTATTAATAAATTAAGAACAAATTAGGGAACTAGACCTTAGTATTAGAACCTCCACTTACATACAACCAACTCTCACAAGAGTAACACAGGAAAGAGAAGCTATGTAAGAGCAGCAGGGAGAGTGAGGGCAGGGAGAGTGAGGTCAGGAGTCAGTGCAGTGAGTGCAGCCAAGCCCACTTTGTTCCTTTGTGATTCAGTTCAGTTCAAAGGAGTTCAGTGCAGTCAGTGCAGGTCAGTACAGTCAGTGCAGTTCAGTGCAGTTCAGTGCAGTTCAGTACAGTCAGTGCAGTTCAGTGCAGTTCAGTGCAGTTCAGTACAGTCAGTGCAGTTCAGTGCAGTCAGTGCAGTTCAGTGCAGTTCAGTGCAGTCAGTGCAGTTCAGTGCAGTTCAGTGCAGTTCAGTGCAGTCAGTGCAGTTCAGTGCAGTTCAGTGCAGTTCAGTGCAGTTCAGTGCAGTTCAGTGCAGTTCAGTACAGTCAGTGCAGTTCAGTGCAGTTCAGTACAGTCAGTGCAGTTCAGTGCAGTCAGTGCAGTCAGTGCAGTTCAGTACAGTCAGTGCAGTTCAGTGCAGTTCAGTACAGTCAGTGCAGTTCAGTGCAGTTCAGTGCAGTCAGTGCAGTTCAGTGCAGTTCAGTACAGTCAGTGCAGTCAGTGCAGTTCAGTACAGTCAGTGCAGTTCAGTGCAGTTCAGTGCAGTCAGTGCAGTTCAGTGCAGTTCAGTACAGTCAGTGCAGTTCAGTGCAGTTCAGTGCAGTTCAGTGCAGTTCAGTGCAGTTCAGTGCAGTCAGTGCAGTTCAGTGCAGTTCAGTGCAGTTCAGTGCAGTCAGTGCAGTTCAGTGCAGTTCAGTGCAGTTCAGTGCAGTTCAGTACAGTCAGTGCAGTTCAGTGCAGTTCAGTACAGTCAGTGCAGTTCAGTGCAGTCAGTGCAGTCAGTGCAGTTCAGTACAGTCAGTGCAGTTCAGTACAGTCAGTGCAGTTCAGTGCAGTTCAGTACAGTCAGTGCACTTCAGTGCAGTCAGTGCAGTTCAGTGCAGTCAGTGCAGTTCAGTGCAGTTCAGTACAGTCAGTGCAGTTCAGTACAGTCAGTGCAGTTCAGTACAGTCAGTGCAGTTCAGTACAGTCAGTGCAGTTCAGTACAGTTCAGTGCAGTCAGTGCAGTTCAGTGCAGTCAGTGCAGCTCAGTACAGTCAGTGCAGGTCAGTGCAGTTCAGTACAGTCAGTGCAGTTCAGTACAGTCAGTGCAGTCAGTGCAGTTCAGTACAGTCAGTGCAGTTCAGTGCAGTTCAGTGCAGTTCAGTGCAGTTCAGTGCAGTTCAGTGCAGTTCAGTACAGTCAGTGCAGTTCAGTGCAGTTCAGTGCAGTCAGTGCAGTTCAGTGCAGTTCAGTACAGTCAGTGCAGTTCAGTACAGTCAGTGCAGTTCAGTGCAGTTCAGTGCAGTCAATGCAGTTCAGTTGAATGCGGTCTAGCTCAGTTCAGAGCAGAGCAGTTGAGTCAGAGCAGCTCAGTTCCTGCAGTTCAGAGGCAATCTTTCCAAGCAGAGCAATTCAGTCAGGACGGAAGAGACGCCAATCTGAATCAGCTTGGTAGAGCTGTTTGAGCGGGAACAGCTGGCTTGAACTGGCCAGCCCAAGTTCAGAAAGAGCTAGAAAGAGTGAGTTTATTCAGCAGTAAACCTCTGAGATGAATTGGAAATTACAAGGGAAATCCAGAAATGGAAAAATAGACTTACTCTTCTTTTTGGCTTATAATCTGGTTTGCATCTAGTTACACAGGGCTGGGAGGCATAAGAGGTAGCGTGCTGGTGTGTTATTTAACTGGTAAATAAAAGATACATTTACATCTGAGGGCAGTGTGGTCTAGCCGGCTACTGAGCTGGCCCTCGACAGACCCACCCACTTCTGTGGGACCTGAGGACACAGGCCTGGAGACATGGGATGGTGCCAGGTCACCATAGAGAATGTGAGAGATGCAAAATTCCCAGGTTACACCCATCTCTCCTTGAGAAGAGCCACTTTGTGCACAGTTCCCTCACTGAAGGGCCTTTTCTCCTGGCCCTCAGCTCTGTGGGGGAGCCCTCGGCATCTGGCATCCACTCTTTGACTCTTTGGGTGGTGATTCCCAAGCTTTTGAAGAACGCAGGCGTTTTTGTCTTGTTTTAACTATGTGTAGGTGTATGTGTCTGCCTGTGGGTGTGCACAGGAGTGCAGATGCCCACAGAGGCTAGAAGCATTTGGAGGCCTAACACTGGAGTTACAGATGGTTGCAAGCTGTCTGACGTGGGTTCCAAGAGCTAAAGTAGGGTCCTCTGGAAGAGCAGAAAGTGCTCTTAATAGCTAAGCCATCTCTCCGGCACCCAACATCTGTCACTTGTTCAGCACCCAGGGAAAGGTTATTGAAGGCATATTTAGGTGAATTGGAAATTACAAGGGAAATCCAGAAATGGAAAGAAAATAGGCTGACTCTTCTTTTTGGTTTATAATCTGGTTTGCATCTGGTTACACAGGGCTGGGAGGCGTAAGAGGTAGCCTGCTGGTGTGTATGTGTGTGTGTGTGTGTGCATACATGTGAATGTGTATATGTGTGTACATGTGTGTGCATGTGTGTGCATGTGTGTATACATATGTGTGTGCACATGAATGTGTGCATGCACACACGCACAAGTGAATGTGTATATGTGTGTGCACACGCGCACACACACACACACACGTGTGAATGACAGGAAGCCAGCAGTCTGGGAGGGTCCGTCTGGTCTCTGAAGGTGTGGCTTTATAACATGTTGGTCACTTTGCAGCCAGTAATGAACAATGACAAGCACTGTTTTGAATGCTACGGCTATGACATCATCATCGACGACAGACTGAAGCCCTGGCTGATCGAGGTAACGCATGACCCCGACCCTTTGGCCAGCAGTACCACAGGAGAGCACTCTCACTGCTCCCCAGCGTGTGTTAAGGCATAATTTGGAAGTGGGTTCGTCTGCCCTCTGAAGCAGAGAGAGCGTATGCTTAGTGGTGGCCGATCTGGAAAGGGTAAAATAGACACTGTACAGCAGGGCTTCTTCCTGGCCACAGCCACAGCATTATTTCTCAGCACTGTGATCAAATACCTGACCCCTCCCCCCCAAACAAAACAAAACAAAAAACTCTAGAAAACCAACTTCAGGGAGGAAGGCTTTATTTGGTTTGAGGCTACAATCCTTCACGGTGGGAAAGGCCTGGTGTGTGTGTGTGTGTGTGTGTGTGTGTGTGTGTGTGTGGCAGCTGCACACATCTGTCAGAGCTGAAGCAGAGCGAGGTGGGTCCTGATACTCCACAAGCTTCTTTCTTCCTTGGGCTCAGTGACCTAGCCCGTGGGATGATGTCACCCACGTTCAGAGTGCATCTGGACTGTCTCGGGTCCCACTAGCAGTTTAAATAACAACACAACCACTCCTAATGTAGTTTAAAGCTTAGGCCTTTTGCTGGGGCCACCTCCACCCTCCCCCATCGCCCTCAGCTCCTGCTTCAACTTGCCCCTCCTACAGCACCCTCTGCCCGGAAGTTCCACCCTCTTACTTCCTGCCCCTGCTATTGGCCATCAGATCTTTATTACAGCCAATCAGCAGCAAGACAACTCCTAATCACTTAGCTTGCCTTTAGGCAGGTAAGGAAGGAAAACACTTACAAAATAGAAAACCCGGTGGTGGACCCAGAAATGACAAATTACCATAATCCTGCCAGGACTCAGCTCTCTTCGGGTATAGAATCCACAGCTGAAAATACAGAGACACACCTTCATACAGATTGAGGAAGGTCACCCCAACACCAAAGAGGCTCCTAGGTCACTGCAAATCCCATCAGGCTGATGGAGATGGACTGTCATGGCCTTTTCAGAGAGGTGGGCATTGGTGCCCCTACCTGAGACCATGGACAAGGAACCTCAGGCCCCTCAACAAGCCAAAGACGGGAGAAGGCCTGAGCATGCCGGAACCTCCATCCTGGGTGTCAGTCACTCTGGACACGTGGCCTCTCAACAGTCCATTTGGAGCCACACAGGTCAGGCCCTTCAGTCACACGAGCCAGGAGGCTTAGGGTTCTTGTAAGAGCACAGAGTAAACCCTGTGCTCCCATCTCCCTGCAGGGAAAGTCAGCGGGAGCCTCAGGGTGGGGTTCATGGTAATCAAGTTATCAAGAGTGGGAGTGCTGAGGGAGATGTAATATTTCGCTCCCTACACCCTCTCTTTCTCTTCCTTTTTTTCTTTTAAGAACTGGTCTCAAACTCTGATCCTACTTCATTGGCCTCCCAGGGGGTCAGAGTTAGAGGTGGTGGCTTCCTGCATCTTAAACACAGTAACTTTAAAGGAAGTCATACTTTACTTGATGAACTAAGATCTTAATTGTGGCTTCTCTCTCTCTCTCTCTCTCTCTCTCTCTCTCTCTCTCTCTCTCTCTTCTCTCTCTCTCTCACACACACACAGATTTGATTTATTTGTAATTGGAGCAGATGTGCACATGAGTGCAGGTGCCTGCAGAGGCCAAAAGAGGGTATTAGATCTCCCCTGGAGCTGGAGTTAATAGGCAATTGTAATTCTGTCTTTAGATATTATTTATAGTTTACCTAAGAACCAATGGAAACAGACCACATAACACTTATGTCCTAATAAAGTATTGATTAAAAGTAACTTGGGAGGAGGCTGGAGAGACAGCTCAGGGGCTCTTCCAGAGGAACTGGATTCAATTCCAGCGACCATAGGGTGTCTCACAACCATCTCTAATGGGATCTGATGCCCTCTTCTTTCACGTAGGCACACATGCAAATAGAGTGCTCATATACATAAATAAATCAATCTTTTTTTTTTTTTGATTTGGTTTTTTTCGAGACAGGGTTTCTCTGTATAGCCCTGGTTGTCCTGGAACCCACTCTGTAGACCAGGCTGGCCTCGAACTCAGAAATCTGCCTGCCTCTGATTCCCAGAGTGCTGGGATTACAGGCATGCACTACCACCTGGCTAATAAATCAATCTTTAAAAAAAAAAAACACCCATACACAAAACATAAATAAACCTTTACTTATTTATTTTGTAATTTTTTTTGTTTGTTTTGTTTTTGTTTTTTTTCTAGACAGGATTTCTCTGTGTAGCCCTGGCTGTCCTGGAACTCACTCTGTAGACCAAGCTGGCCTCGAAGTCAGAAATCCGCCTGCCTCTGCCTCCCAGAGTGCTGGGATTACAGGCGTGTGCCACCATTGCCCGGCTATTTTGTAATTTTTTATTGGATATTTGCTTTATTTACATTTCAAATGTTATCCCCATTCCCAGTCCTCCCCCAACTCTCCTATCCCTCCTCCCCCACTTCTATAAGGGTATTCCCCTACCCACCCACCCACCCACTCCCACCTTCCTGCCCTGGCATTCCCCTACACTGGCGTATCGAGCCTTCACAGGACCAAGGGCCCCTCCTCCCATTGATGCCTGACAAGGCCATCCTCTGCTGCGTCTGTGGCTGGAGCCATGGGTCTCTCCATGTGTGATCTTTGGATGGTGGTTTTGGATCCCTGGGAGCTCTGGGGGGGAGGGGGTCTAGTTGGTTGATATTGTTGTTTTTTCTATGGGGTTGTAAATAGAGTACTCATATACATAAATAAACCAATCTTCAGAAATACCCATATACAAAACATAAGTAAACCTTTATTAAAACACACATATACACACAGACACACACACACAGACACACACACAGACACACACAGCTTTGGGGAGGAAAGGATTTGCTTGGCTTTCAGGTCTGTCATCCAGAGAAGCCAAGGCAGGAACTGGAGTAGCGACCATGGAAAAACGCTGCTGGTTGATTTGTTCAGCTCTTACAGCCCAGGCCCACCTCCCAGGGATAACACCATGTGCTGGGCTCTTCTATACAAATAAACAATGAAGAAAAGACTTCACAGGGCCAACAAGATGGCTCGGTGGGGAATTGAGGCACTTGCTGCCAAGCCTGACAGCTGGGGTTTGATTTCCAGGACCCATGTGGTGGTAGTGGCACATGGACAGGTTGCCTATGGACTTCCATGTGTGCACTGTAACACGTGTGTCCACACAAATACACACATATCACACACAAAAATAAATAAATAAATGTCCTGGACTGGAGAGATGGCTCAGTGGTTAGGAACACTGACTGCTCTTCCAGAGGTCCTGAGTTCAATTTTCATCAACCACACGGTGGCTCACAAACATCTGTAATGGGATCGGATGCCCTCTTCTGGTGTGTCTAAAGACAGCTGCAGTGTACTCCTATACATAAAATAAATAAATATTTAATAAACAAATGTGTAAAGAAAAGAATATAAAGAATATGCCCACAGACATGCCCACAGGTCAGTCTGCCCTAAGCAGTACTCCACCAGGCAACTCTAGGGTTACAGCTAACTGTTGACAGTTTGGTATGTGAGGTGCTTGGCATGTGTGAGATGTCTGCGTTAGCTGGTGACAGGCGCCTGGAGCGTGTGACCCACGCTGGCTCCTGCGCTTCTCATCCCACAGGAGGAAGCGCCACAGCCAAGGCCATGTGTTTTTCTTCCTGTAGGTTAACGCGTCCCCATCTCTTACCTCCAGCACCGCCAACGATCGCATCCTAAAGTACAACCTGATTAACGACACCCTCAACATCGCGGTCCCTAACGGCGAGATTCCAGACTGCAAATGGAACAAGTCGCCCCCCAAGGAAGTGCTTGGCAACTATGAGATCCTGTAAGTCCTCCTGTGGCTCTGCAGAGGAGAGTTCCTGTGTTCTAGACTAAGGCCTGCTGAGGTGCCCTTCGGGTATCGGGGAGCGTGACTCTCTTTCCTTAGGCAGTGTGTCTGTTCGTTGCTGCTGGGAGGGATAGCTGTTGAGGAGACAGAAAAGTGGTTTGGGTCTGTTCCATGCAGTCAATACTTACTGGCCAAGTGCTGGACAGGAAGTGGCCCTCACTGCTTGTCACCTATGCAGGCTGCTGAGGTGCTAGAAGCAAGGTACACCCCAAATCTACCTGTGTCTCTGAACAGCTCAGGAAACTGGTAAGGAAAGAGTGATTCCCAGGGCTCCCCTCTCATGGCTTCCCTGCGCTAGGATCCATGGCTGGTGCTGTAGACACTCCAGCCCATTTCTTTACCCTGTACCTCATGAGCTGAGCACTAGCTTGGCTCTGTCTTACAGACTGGAAACGAATGGACCTGTGGGGTCACAAGTGCATGTGTATACGGGGTCTGTGGAGGTGGGCTGTGTGCGCGAATAAAGTCAGGGGAATCAGGAAGACAGTGGTTGACTGAAGTACAGTCATTCATACCTTGTGAATCTAGGTGGCTGGTGGCGCACGCCTGTAATCCCAGCACTTGGGAGGCAGAGGCAGGCGGATTTCTGAGTTCGAGGCCAGCCTGGTCTACAGAGTGAGTTCCAGGACAGCCAGGACTACACAGAGAAACCCTGTCTCGAAAAACCAAAAAAAAAAAAAAAAAAAAAGATTAGCTTAAGAAACAAGTGGATTTCTGTGAGTTGGAGGCCTCACTGGTCTACAGAGCTAGTTCCAGGACAACCAGGACTATACAGAGAAACCCTATCTCGAAACCCCACACCCCCCCCTCAAAAAAAAAATGAAACAAAGATTGTCCTAGTGCTGATTATACTGTGGACCAGGAGGTTGGGTGAGAAAAACAAGTTACAGGGATGGGTACTTTTTTTTTTTTTTTAAGATTTATTTATTATATGTAAGTACACTGTAGCTGTCTTCATACACACCAGGAGAGGGCATCAGATCTCATTACAGATGGTTGTGAGCCACCATGTGGTTGCTAGGATTGAACTCAGGACCTTCAGAAGAGCAGTCAGTGCTCTTAACCGCTGAGCCATCTCTCCAGCCCGGAAGGGTACTTTTATCCAGTCCCTAAGACTGACAGCAACCTCCACTGCCCCTGCATGCACATAAACATTTTTTGTTTGTTTGGGTTTGGTTTTAGAGACAGAGTCTTACTATGTAGATCAGGCTGTCCCCGAACCCCCAGAAATCCACCTGCCTCTGCCTTTCAAGTGCTGGGATTAAGAGTGTGTTTCCTGGTCCTACATATAAGCATTTAATTTAAAAAGTTTAAAGACAAGGGGACATTTAGCCAAGTTCACTCTCTCACACCCGTCTCCTGCAAACGGCCGGTGGGAGGATCTGAGCGCAGGCCTGCACTCTGGATCCCCTGCGTAGCTACCTCCCACCTCACTGTGCATAGTCGTAGAAGCCCAGGGTGGAGGACCACAGGGAAGGCTCAGAAGTGACATGGTGGAGCTCCCAGAGAGCTCAGGGCCTTAGAGGGTGGTAGTTGTGAGCCCCAAAAGTAACCAGTCAGTGACGGATTATCCTCTGGAGATCGGCAGCCTGGGAAAGGGACAACCGCGTTATCGTTATCGGAAGGGAGTAGAGGTGGCAGCTGGCAAAGAAGGCAAGAGAAGGAGCGGGGCCAGTGCTGGGAAGGCAGGTGTGCCGGATGGACGGGGATGCAGGGCTGGACTGGGATGCAGGGCTGGGGACTCACTGACATGTCAGAATAAAGCCTCGTGCGAGAGTCTGTGCAGGCTATGCAGGATACTGGCACTGACCAGAACAAGACTGGACCGTGGTATTATATGGGGATGGCACTAATGTGGGTGAATGTCACTCACGGTCATCGGAAGTCAGAAGAGTAGCCATGGCCAAGGAATCAAGGGCTAGACCCTGAAGGACTGTGGTTGATATACAAGGGACGGGGTCAGGGAGGGCCATGCTGGCCTGGCTAGCCGGGGTGGAGAAGGTCTAGAAAGGTTGTTTCAGACCCTCGGGTCTGAGAGAGGAAACAGCCCACACTCCACAGGGCACCAGGGCGAGCCAGGCTTCTCATGCCAGGGAGGTGAAGGAGGAAGCCAGGGTTAATGTGGGGGTTTCTGATGACGAGTGGGGAGCTCCAGGGTGCACAGCGTGCAGCTGGGTCCTGTCTAGAGCCACTTGGTGTTGGCAGCGTGAGAAGTGTCAGTGCCGTGGGAGCCCTGGGGTCAGTCTTGAAGCCCTCTGTGGAGGAGAACTCATGTGAGGTTCAGGAGCCACGAGGGTCTCTGTGGGTCCCTCTTTAGCCCAGCAGGATGTAGCAAGGAGGTTGGCCCAATGGGAGCTTCTGAAGCCCTCCCTCTATTTGCAGAGCAGACAGGATGCTCATCTCTAGGCTAAGAAGCAGAGGCCAGAGCCTCGCCCCTAGTTCCGAGCTACCCTCTCACACCCCTCTAAGGGATGCGAGGCTTTGGGTTGGAGCTGGCCATCGGGAGCTCTTTCCTGTGTGTCTCCTTGCCTGTCTAGAAGCTAGACATAATGGTGGATACCTTTAATCCCAGCCCTCTCTTAGGTAGAGGCAGGCAGATCTCTATGAGTTTGAGGCCAGCCTGGTCACCCAGCAAGTTTCATGACAGGCAGGGCTACCAGAAGAAGGGCTGGCAGGATGGCTCAGCAGGGAAAGGCACTTGCTGCCAAGTTTGGCCCCTGGCACTTACATGATAGATGGAGAGCTCTGGCTTTCTCAGCCTGCCTCAGACCTCTATACCTAGGCATTGATTGATTGTGTGCCCTCAATCAATCAGTGGATCCGTGTAATAAAAAAAAAAAAAAGTTAAGGGCCAGTGCTGAGGGCCAGCTCCGACAGGGTCAGGTACTGAGGTGGGACACAGCATCAGACAATGGCCAAAGGCTGATGACCTCTGGCCTTTAGCCTCTCTTACTGTTCTGAGGGCTAGAAGCTGTGGCTTCTAGCATTTCAGAGAAAGGAGAAGGAAGGGAGGAAGGAGGGAAGGAGGGGGGGGACTGTCACAATGGAAGTTTAGCTGGGTCTGTGGCCTTGTGTGACATGTGGGCTAGAGAAGGAAATGGGATGTCAGAATCTGGAGTCAGGGGGCTCCTGGTAGTGACATGTTTGTTCTGCAACAGCCCAGTGGCCACTGTGTCACTGCCGCCCCTCTACAAAACCTCCTAGTGATTCTCCAGTGATCTGTTTCAGGTATGACGAGGAACTGGCCCAGGGTGACGGGGCTGAACGAGAGCTTAGAAACCGCCCAGGCCAGCCAGTGGGGCCCAGAGCAGGCCGCTCGAGAGACTCGGGAAGAAATGTCCTCACCACCTGGAAGTGACCAGCAGAGAGAAGAAGGACCCCAGCTTGGACCTTCCCTCAGTTGCTCCACCCAGACCTGCTAAATACCCCTTTGGAATTTCTCCTTTTTCTAGAGTGCTTTCCTGAGCGGGCCTTGTAAATAAAGACTCAATGCAAGGTGGAGGAGTTCACCAGGGCTCACGCACTCGCGCGCATGAAAACGACAGCTTCAGTGTGTGGTGGCACTTCCTTTTTTTAAAGATTTATTATTTTTGAGATAGGTATCCCTGGCTGGTCTGGAACTTGCCATGTAGACCAGGCTGGCCTAGAACTCACAGAGATCTTACCTGCCTCTGCCTCCCAAGTGCTGGGATTAAAGGCATGTGCCACCACGTCTGACTTTATCTTATTATTTGTGTATGTGAGTGTGTGTGTGTGTGTGTGTGTGTGTGACCCAAGGAAACCAGGAGAGGGCACCAGATTCCCCAGAGCTGGAGTTATAGGCTATTCAAAGTGGGGTTTGGGAATCAAAACCTCTGTCTGCAAGAGCAATAAGTGCTGTAAATGTAAATCGTCTCTCCAGCCCCCTGAGGAAACTGCTGCTGTAACAACAACTTCTTCTTCTCCTCCTCCTCCTCCTCCTCCTCCTCCTCCTCCTCCTCCTCCTCCTCCTCCTCCTCCTCCTCCTTCTCCCTCTTCCTCTTCCTCTTCTTCTTCTTCTTCTTCTTCTTCCTCTTCTTCTTCTTCCTCCTCCTCCTCTTCTTCTTCTTCATCTATCTATCTATCTATCTATCTATCTATCTATCTATCTATCTATCTATCTATCTATCTTGTATTTTTGACAGGGTTTCTCTATATAGCCCTGGCTGACCTGGAACTCACTCTTAGACCAGGCTGGTCTCAGACTCAGAGATTTGCCTGCCTCTGCCTCCTGAGTGCCAGGATTAAAGGTGTGCACACCACTGCCCAGCCACAATACAGCTCCTTAAAGCATGTTCATTAAATGTTGAACTTTAAAAAAAAAAAAAAGGTTAAACAAACATGATGTGTTTCAAAAAGATTAAACGTCACCATGTTTCCTGGAGTCGCGCTGTTTAGTTCCCTCTGGCTTTGTCAGAGCAGACAGGCATTCATCTTTACAAGGCCCCTGCCGCTGTGCTCCTGGGGGACCAGTTCCTGTCACTTTGGCTTGGAGACAAGGCTGGTACAGCAGTTCACCATGAGCTCTGTGGGCACCAGGGACCAGCCGTCATCTACATAAGCCCCGCTTGCAAGTGTAGAAGTGTTTGCTTTGTTTTTTTAAGTCCTTCCAGATTGGGTTTCTCTGTAACCATAGCTGTCCTGGGACTTGTTGTATAGACCAGGCTGACCTCTGCTGACACTAAAGGTGTGCACCACCACTGCCCAGCACAAGTGCGATTCTTAATGGTAGCCTCTCTGACAGTCACATCTGATGCCTGTCACCTGGCATGTTAGTCACCACCTGGAATTTATCTTGGAAGACACCTGTGGTTAGCTGTGCAGGACAAGAGTAGATGTCACCTTATATGTGTCCGTGTCCCCGTACCTACATACATCTGCTTTTAACTTGTCACTGCTAATAAAGAAAAGGTCCTGTGCACTGTGCTTGGTGCCATGTCAGCAGAGGCCCAGGCAGACAGCTGGTTCAGCCAGAATCTGCAAAGGCAATTTTTCTGTGCGACTTTCCGGTTAGGCAGGACACTGCACCGTGTGCCACTTAGGTGCTGCGTGTCGGCGACTGGACACAGACCTGGCCTTAGAGCCCGACTCTGCTTATCGGCTGTGATCTGGTTGGTCTGTTGGCTCTTGGGATTTTGGTCTCTTAACAATATAAAATGAAAGATCCGGGCGCGGTGACTGTTGGGTCCCAAAGAAACTCAGGACAAATGGCTAACTGTGGTTCCTGTCAGCACACACCGGGTGGCCAGGCTCACTCAAATCCCATGGCTCCTCTCCAGTCCACCCCACTCCCAGCTTCTCTTTATTTAACCCTACCAGTCAGCTACTCACTCTCCTTGTCTTCTTGGTTCCCCCCAACACACACACACACGCCTCCCCTCTCCTCTCCTCTTCCTTTCTCAGCCCCCCTCCCCTTCATGGCCCCGGTCAGTCTACTGGTCAAGTTCAGTCCACTGCTTGCTTTCTTTTTTCTTTTTTTAAAATATACTTACATTCTAAAGTATATCAAATAGTGTTTCATTTTTTTCATTTCTTTTTTTATAAAGATTTCTTTATTTCTTTATTATATGTAAGTACACTGTAGCTGTCTTCAGACACTCCAGAAGAGGGCATCAGATATTACGGATGGTTGTGAGCCACCATGTGGTGGCTGGGATTTGAACTCAGGACCTTTGGAAGAGCAGTCAGTGCTCTCTTAACCGCTGAGCCATCTCTCTAGCCCAGCCCACTGTTTTCTCTCCTTGCTCTGAGCTCTCCCTCTGGCTGTTCCCCCCACCCCATCAGCTGTACCTTGGAATGGCCATGTCCTCACTTGCATTCATGATACATGGCTGAATCCCACCATTAGGAGGTTGGGGCAGGATAATTGACATGCAGTCAAAGTCAGCCTGTGCTACACAACAAGGCTGATGCCAGCCTGAGCTACACAGCTAGATCCTGTCTGACTCCTAACTGCAGAATGGGGCTTAGCTGTATTTTCCTCAGAAGGAACAAGAGGCACGGCCTATAACTGGTTCATGTCCCTCATCCTTGTGGTTTGGCTCCAAATTGCCCCTCTCCTGAGACAGAGTTGCTTGGCCCATGGCTCCACCTCTGCCCGGCATAGCATAGTGAGCCAACTCCCCTATGGTCCTGCTTCTCAGGAGGTCTGGAAGGGGGAGGTCCCTGCTCATGCAAGCTGACCCGTGGAAGGATGGAGGATACTCAGCCATTTTGAATAAGTGATAAGTGATTTGTTGGTGACTTGGTCGCTAGTGTGTGTGAGGCCGTGCCTAATGAATTTGTGGAAGAGACGATAACTGTTGTGGTGATCTATTCTCTGGCAGATGTTTCCTCTGCAAACTTCCAGGAGGGAGCCCGTGGTATCAGAACAGGTCATGAGGAACTTATGGCCCGGCACAGAGCTCAGGGGCTCGCCCTCGGGGAGACTATCCCAGATTGTTGTGGGAAATATTAAAAAAACTGCACCATCCCATGCTATACCCAGCTACTCTCTGCCTGAGGTCTCTCTGCTCTAGGCTAGCCCCATGCAGCAGGCTTCACAGCTCCCGTTCACCACCCTCAGTGTTGCTTCTACCCTCTCAGCCATCTACCCACTGCCTCTAGTCACAAATCCCCTCAACCCAGTAAATCAAAACTCTAGAAGCTTATACTTAACCACTGATTTATATATCAATAAATTCTCAATTCACAAGATGCCCACACAGTAATTTCAGAGCCAGTTGATAATGATATAAACTGTCCACCTAGATAAGACAAATTGTCCTGTAATTATCCTTCCCTTATAGGATAATCATAGCTACTTGTGGCTATTTAAGGCCACGTGGGATCTGGATTATCCTTTTCTTCCCCCATCTTCCTTTCTTCTCCCTCCGCCCTCTCCTTCTGTCTCCAAAAATCTTCGCCCGCCTACTTTTTCCACTGCCCAATCACAGGCTCCCACCGTATCTTGTGCCTGCCCTCACCTGCTTGTAGGCATCACTCCACACTGGATGATAATCTGTCACTTCCCCTCACGATGGGTGGGTCCCAAGGTCTGAATGAGTGTCTGGTTATTTGTGTGACTTCTGATATGTATGAACTATCCCAGGATTAATCTACTGTCTACCTGTCACCCACAGGGACTGCTTCCCGTCAGCAAGGTGCTTAAGCTGTGGCCCCCAGACCCTGAGATAGCCCCCTCACTCTGCCTCCCTCCTCTGGTGCCTGAGTCTCTGTAACCATTTGCCTTGGTCAAATGGGCTTTTTCTACAAAATGGGTCTGCCACAGTCCTGTGCTTGGGCCAGTCCTAGGCGCTCTGGTCTAGGCTCCTGCCCAGCTGGTTACCTGCATGGTGTCAGCAGTGTCAGACTCGCCCACTGCTTCTGTGCCTGGGTGGTGGGTCACCCTTCCCCCAATAAGCCAGCACTTTATCTCTGGATAGTATTTTCACCTCCATATCAGGACATGGGGTGGGGGCGGGGCATTAAGCTGGGTCTTTTGTGGAGCTGGAATGCCAGGCCATAAGGACCCAGCACCTGGGTGTTCCTTGTGTTACTTAACAAATGAGCTAGTGGGGTGGGGTGGCGCATGCCTATAATCCCAGAACTCTGGGAGGCAGAAGCAGGCAGATTTCTGACTTTGAGGCCAGCCTGGTCTACAGAGTGAGTTCCAGGACAGCTAAGGCTATACAGAGAAACCCTGTCTTGAAAAAAAACAAATCCAAACCCCCCCCCCCAAAAGAAAGAAAGAAAGAAAGAAAGAAAGAAAGAAAGAAAGAAAGAAAAAAAGAAAGAAAGAAAGAAAAGAAAACAAGTGAACTATGTCTACCAAGTGCCCTGGGACCTTTCAGGACCTGCTGTGAAGTAACAAAGCCTCAGTTTCCCCGTTTCTCTCTTGGGAACCTTTCCCTGTGGGAAAATACTTTTTTGTTGTTGTTGTTGTCGTGTATGATTCTTCCTAGCCTCAACTGTATCTGCAGTGCTTTGGGACACATTCTATTTTGTGGAATAGAGTCTTTTCTTTTCTTTTTTTTTTTTTCTTTCTTTCTTTCTTCTTCTTTTTTTTTTTTTTTTTTTTTTTTTTTTTTTTTTTTTTGGTTTTTTGAATTTGGATTTTTGGAGACAGGGTTTCTCTGTATAGCCCTGGCTATCCTGGAACTCACTCTGTAGACCAGGCTGACCTCGAACTCAGAAATCCACCTGCCTCTGCCTCCCTGAGCGCTGGGATTACAGGTGTGCGCCACCACCGCCCGGCCAATAGAGTATTTTCTAACTGTGGTGGTTTGAATATGCTTGGCCCATGGGAAGTGGCACTATTAGGAGGTGTGGCCTTGTTGGAATAGGCGTGGCCTCGTAAGAAGCAGCTCACTGTGTAGCTGGGCTGAGAGTTTCTAGTGTGGAAACTCCTCCCAGTGCAGAAGAGTCAGTCTTCTCCTGGCTGCCGTCAGGTCGAGATATACAACTCTCAGCTCCTTCTCCAGCACCAGGTCTGCCTGGATGCTGCCATGCTCGCACTATGATGATAATAGACTGAACCTCTAAACCTGTAAGCCAGCTCCAAATTAAATGTTGTCCTTTATAAGAGATGCCTTGGTCACGGTGTTTCTTCATAGCAATGAAACCCTAAGACATGAACCCTAGATATAAAATAAAACCAATTCAAGACCTTTCAAGAAAAGAAAAACAAAAGATGCCTTCTTTTGGACCCTAAGAAAGGAAGCCTTTTGTTCCCTGCTGAGGTCACTAGACCTGTTGTGAGAAACCAGACTCCTGGATCTGTAGCATGCCCTCCATGACACCAAGACTCCACTGCCTACTGCGCATGCCTGTCCCCACCAGGGATAACTAATTAGATTTTTCTTTTTTCTTCAGCACTTTTTTCGGGATCAGAATATTGGAGTTTGAAAAAGGTTTTCTCTGTAATCCAGTTTTGCTTTAACCGCACAGCAATCCTCCTGCCTCACCCTCCCAAGTGTTGGGATTACAGATTAAAAATAAGCCTCCATGCTTGGCTTATTTTTCTTATATAAAAATGCCTTATGAGTTTGAAAACAATTCTTTAAGGGCTGGAGAGATGGCTCAGTGGTTAAGATCCCTTGCTGCTCTTCCGGAGGACCCAGGTTCAGCTCCTACCTCTCACACAGTACTTCACAACTGTCTATAACTCTGGTTCCAGGGGATCTGAGGCTCTCTTCTGAGCTCCACAGGCATCGAGCATGTATGTGATGTGCATGCTTACATACATACATGCATGTAAACAAAGCACTCATACTAAATAAATCTAAAAAAATTAAAAATCACCAGACTTAGTGGCATGCACCCTTAATCCTAGCACTTGGGAGAAAAAGGCAAGTGAACCTCTGTGAGTTCAAGGCCAGCCATATCTACTTAGTGCATTCCAGGGAATCCAGGGTTACCTAAGGAGAAAAATTAAAGATTTATTTAAAAAGATAAAATTAAAAAATTAAATAAATAAAAGTCCCCAAAATGTTTTGTTTTGCCTTTTCAAGATGGGGTTTCTCTGCATAACCCTGGCTGTCCTGGAGCTCACTTTGTAGATTGGACTAGCCTTGAACTGAGATTCACCTGCTTTTGCCGCTGTCTCTGCCTTTCCAGTGCTCGAATTAAAGGCAGATACCACCATCCCTGGCTAGCAAAGTCTTTAAATATCTTGAACCTGGGCCAGAGTCTGTTTCTGCAACATACTCCTTTCTTTTTTGGTTTTTGGTTTTTGTTTTTTTTTTCCGAGATAGGGTTTCTCTATGTATCCCTGGCTGTCCTGGAACTCACTCTGTAGACCAGGCTGGACTCAAACTCAGAGATCCACCAGCATCTGACTCCTAAGTCCTGGGATTAAAGGCGTGCGCCACCACTACCTGGCTACACACTCCTTTCTTTTTTTATTTTATTTTATTTTCTATATTCTTTGCTTACATTCCAAATGATTTCCCCTTTCCTGGTTCCCCCCTCCCCATAAGTCCCATAAGCCCTCTTCATTTTGCCCATTCCCCAATCAACCCCCTCCCACTTCTGTGTTCTGGTAATCCCCAACATTGCTGTATCAAGCCTTTCCAGGACCAGGGCCCTCTCCTTCCTTCTTGGGAATCATTTGATATGTGAATTGTGTCTTGGGTACTCAGAGCTTCTGGGTTAATGCACACTCCTTTCTTAACAACAAAAAACCTCTCGTGTCCTCAACATGAGGCCTTGGAAGGAGGGTCTTTGCAGACATAATTAGTTTAAAACCTACTGACAGATTAGAAAAAGATACCACACGTGGAGAAGGCCATGCAGAGTCAGGCAGAATCTGAAGAGATGTTGCCTTGGGCCAAGGGACGCTGGAGTTTCTGTTGCCCTAGAAATAAAGACAGGCTTAGAGGAGATGGTGCTCTGTAGACATCAGGTTTGGGGGTCTCAAGTCTCCTCCTGAACCATCAAAATATATTCCTGGGTTTTTAGCCACTGTGTTTATAGTCATTGGTTCTGTCAGAAGGTGAAGAGAGGGCTCCAGAGGGTACCGTTTGTCCACGTGTTCTCAGGCTTAGTTCCCCCTGATCGTGGACACATACACACACACACTCACATACACACATACACACACACACATACATACACATACACATACATATACACACACATACACATAAACACACATACACACACATACACACACATACATACATACACACAAACATACACATACACACATACACACAAACATACACACATACACACATACACACACATACACACATACATACACATACACACACACACATACACACACACATACACACATACACACGCACACGCGTGCACGCGCACACACACACATACACACACACACACACCTCTTAATTCCAGGAGCTATCTTTTCTTGATTTTTATCACACCGATGCTCTCCCTTCAGTCTCTATGCCCCATCTCTCCCCATTCCTCCAGTCTTACCTTTCCCCTCTGAACAGCACACCTGAGGCAGGGCAGGCCCCTCCTCCTGGGACACCTGGTGGCACTCTTGCAGTTTGACAGCAGAAATTGAGGGCACTGAGCTCTCCAGAGGGACACAGGGCATGGGCAGAAATGGCAGGCTCCTTCTTCCCTGAGGTACCCCTACTGCTGTGGTTGTGAACTTGAGGCTGTTAGCTGACCCATCTCAATCAGAACGTCCAGGCCCATTTCCACTGTGGTGAGTTCCACTGCGGTGAGTTCCACTGCGGTGAGTTCCACTGCGGTGAGTTCCACTGCGGTGAGTCACGCTGCTGGGCTGCCTAGCCCGATGGACACCTTGCTCCAGGGATGTCCTGTGGGATCTCAGTATCTGTCTGTCTCTCTCTCACACACACACATATCGGGGAACTAAGTTTTCTTGATTTTTCCCACCCTAAAGTTGTCCCTTCTCTTACCCTGTCCTGTCCTGTCCTGTCCTATAGCTGTTCTGTTCAACCTTTGTTCTAGATCTCAGGCCCTAGAAGCCTGGAACTGCTACAAACAACGTCAGGTGATGGATTGAGTGGAAGTCCAAGAGCTTGTGGGGCATCATGGGCTTACTCCAGGCAGAGAGAGCTCAAGTCAGGGGAGGCTCCTGGCCTCTGACATGGTTCTCCCTGGGACTCTGGTGATAACACGAAGAATACCCCTCCACCATCCTGTCTTTCTTTGTTGTTGTTGAAATTTTTTAAAGCTGTATTTTTATGTGTATGGCTTTTTTACATGAATGTATTGTACCAGGCTCATATATTACCTGAATAGGCCAGAAGAGTGCATTGGATCTTCTGGGACAAGAATTACAGACAGTTGTGAGCCACCATATTGGAAACTCAACCTGCGAACCACCTGGGTCCTCTGGAAGTGTATCCAATGCTCTTAACAGCTGAGTCAAGTCTCCAGCTCCTAATCCAATAATTCTAAAGCAGGTAACTATGTGGCCATCATCCAAGCCGTGGCTTGCCCACTGTACCCTAGCCAGTCTAGCAGGGACCATAGATGGTTTACTAGTCAGGTTCCAACCTCTTTCCTGGGCTCCTGCACTGCAGACAAGGTTTTAATAGGCCATCTGAGCTGCCTGCCTGCCGCCGCCGCCGCCGCCACCCAAGAGCAGAGCCCTGACCTTCCTTCTTGGAGCTTTAGGATGGCTACTACAGGGCACCCACTGCACAGCGATCACTTAGGAAGAACGGGAGAAAACAAGAACCTTCAATGGTTCAACCTGCGAATGTGGGGTTTGGACACCACTGGGTTTTAGGAGAGGTTGAATCCCTCGCCAGGTTGGCAGAAGCCTTGCCTGATCTTAGCTTACAGGTAGACAGGTTTCTCCAGTCTGCACTTCATGAACAGCGAGGGAGGGGATCTCAAGGCAGCCAGCCCTGGGCACTCTGCCACCCTCCATAGTGAGGTAGGGATCATAGACCCAGCGTCAGTGGAAAGGGCTGTGGTACAATTAATGACTTTGCAAATGACACTTCTCAAAGCTTTAAGGGCACTGAATTCAAAAATATGACCATCTTGCAAGACACATCATATGTGTGATCTGGGAGGCCAGATTTCATCCTTCACTGGACAGAGGGGAAAGGCTCAGAGGATAATGGGAACTTCTGGCAGGTCTCAAAGCTCCAGGAGGGCAGAAGCTGCTATGGACATTTACCATGTGACTTTCTGATTGGCTCTAGGCATGAGGCTGCTTCCATGTAGGAAAAGCAGAGATGGAGGCCAGAGTGTGACAGGAAGGAAACACCTGGTCACAGCGGTGGGACAATAGCCCTGGGGTGGGCCTGGAGACTGGAAAAGCTGATGACTCCTAACCCTCTCTAGATGTGTGTCTGTGAGTCTGGGGACAGAAAGGCTCATGGGAAGATTTTAGTGCTAACTGCTCAGGGGCAGGACCAGGCATCTAGGGACCTGGACCCTTCCCTTGCTTAGCTAGCTGCCTTGCTGTGTGACTGCAGACTAGCTACTAAGCCTCTTTGAGCTTTAGCCTCCTCATCTGCCAGGAAGTTAAACCATGCCCTCTTACCTCACATAGCCGAGGAAAGGAAGATGCTGGGTTAAAAATTCTAGAATAGTGTTTGTGAACATTGTTGCTGTAGTGCATATGTGTGTGCGTGCAAGCGTATACACGCACAGCCAGAGCAGCAGGGATGAAGGCAGTCCATCCTTTCTGATGTGGACTTTGTCTGGGATGGCTTCTGGATGGAGCTGGTTTTCAAGCTGTGCTCTGCATAACAGGGAATGGACAGAAGTAATGCAGGAAGATGGGGAATAACTTGGGATTGTTTCACAAAGACAATGAGGGGCAGATATTGAAAGATGCCGGATGTCTGGCTGAAGCATCCAGGTCCTTTCTGAAGGCACTAGACAGCCATTGAATGTTTTTGAGGAGCAAGCGCTTCTTAGAGAAGTGGGGAGGGTGGTCCTGAGGATGCCTCTCAGTGATAGCCGGGAGCTGAGGGTATGAGGAGTTCCACCCAGGAAGATTGCAGACGCAGAGAGAGCAGGGAGCCATCCTCAGCTGCCAGCAGAGGGCAGGAGTGGGAAAGGGGCTGGCCCCTTCAAAGAAAGGACTTTCTCAGAGGGACTTCCTAGGGAGAGGTCATTTGCTCATGGTTATAAAATAATACTGTTTCAAGGTAACAACCTAATGATGGGGGAAATCACCAGCCAGTTCCAGTTTCTGTATCGTCTGCTAATTAAGGAGAAATCAGTGACTGTCCGAGTGACTAGAATGGGGGTCTACTGTGGTCCCAGCCACCCAACAGGTGAAAACCGGAAGTTCAAGGTCATTCCTCCTTAACTCCACAGCAAGCTTGAACAAAACAGTTTATAGGAATCTGAGCTTATAGGACGTCTTCTCCAGTGAGCAGAAGGGCGGGGCTTGGAGGGTGTTTTTGTTTGTTTGTTTGTTGTTGTTGTTCTTCGGGTTTTTGTTTTGTTTTCACTTTGTCGACTATGACAGAAGGGTCGTCCACTGCTCAGCCCAGCTGTAGACAAGCAGCCAGGTCTTTGCTTTCAAGACTCTGGGGTCAAGCGGACAGGTGAGAAAGGAGCAGCTCAGAAGGAAGACAGACAGTAGGGAGGAGTCAGTGCCTGTTGCTGAGGGCTCAGGGTGTGACACTGTGTGGGGTGGTCTAGGAGTTAGTGCCTGTTGCTGAGGGCTCAGGGCGTGACACTGTGTGGGGTGGTCTAGGAGTTAGTGCCTGTTGCTGAGGGCTCAGGGTGTGACACTGTGTGGGGTGGTCTAGGAGTCAGTGCCTGTTGCTGAGGGCTCAGGGCGTGACATGACACTTCACAGGGTCATAACCACTCCAGAATCGCACAGGCTGAGTTGTTAGAGTCTGGTCCATTTCAGTAGGAAGGCTGCAGAGCTGTGGCTAGGGCCCTAGTCCTCATCCAGACCATCGTCGTCTCCTTGTGTTACTCCATTCCCAGGGATGTCCAATAAGTTTCTTTCATCTTGCAGGCTAGCCTATAGTCCATCATTCAGGGAAGTCAGGACCGGAACTCGAGCGGGACAGGAAACTGATGCAGAGGCCATCAGTGAGTGCTGCTTAGTGGACTGGCTTGCTCAGCCTGCTTTCTTATAAAACCCAGAGCTATCAGCCCAGGCGTGGCCCCACCCACCATGGGCTGGGCCTTCCCCCATTGCCAGCACACAGTAGACATTGATAAATGCGACTTTCTGGAAGAGTCTCTGACACCTTCATGCTTCTCGTGTCAATCTGGCTGCTCTGAGACTGTTTCTTTGGGGGTGAGGGTCAGTGACAGGAGAGTGACAGTTATACCTGCGTGCCGTTTGGGGAGGAGCAGTGGCTGAACCTGTTCACTTGGGCCTGGGCCCAGGGATTGTTGCCTCGTAGCTATTCTTAGCAGAGAATATGACACACCTGCTGTTAGGAGCTGCCCTCTCCCTTCGCATTGTCCCCTGGGCAGGCGGGTTCCAGACCCTGCCCTAGGCCCTTAGCTAATAAAGAACAGCCCCGTATGGTGGAGCCAAGGGAGGGTGTGCCCTGTGCTGGGAGAGCCCTGGGCTGGGTGAGGGCTGAGTCATAGCCATAAAACTGGGGGTGTGTCCTGTCCTGGTGACACCAGACACCCACATCCGGCCAGGAGGGGGCCGTGTCTCCTGCCTCACCTCCAAGGGAGCTCGAACAGAAAGGCTTTGAGAACCACAAGAAGCAGTAAGACAAGTGGAAATTTTTGCCCAGAAGCAGCCAGAGCTTAGGAGTGTCAACACACATGGCCCGGCGGGTCACTTGGACTGGAGTGGCATTCCCAATCGTAGAAAGGCTTGTAGCACCCCACCACCACCACCATCACCACCACCACCACCACCACCACGTTCCCAGCATTCCTTGATCCCTGCCTCAGGGCTACAGTCCACATTGATCACTTTCCTCAAGTGTTCTTCCCTTCTCCTACAGAATCCTCCTCTGGCCTAAGATCAGACTAAAACACACCTTGCTGCTGAAACTTTGGCTGTCTCTGTCAAGATACCATTGCCGTAGTTCCTACCCATTCTGGCTATTTCAGTCATTCCAGTGTCCAAGCCAGACTTGTCTTTCTGTCACATTTCCCTCTTGCCAAATAAACCATCTTTCTCTACCCAAGCCTGAAGAATTTTTTTTTTTTAACATTTGTTTATGTATTTATTTAATATATGGAAGTATACTGTTGCTGTGTTTAGACACACCAGAGGAGGGCATTAGATCTCATTATGGATGGTTGTGAGCCACCATGTGGATGCTGGGATTTGAACTCGGGACCTCTAGAAGAGCAGGCAGTGCTCTTAACCGCTGAGCCATCTCTCCAGCTCTGAAGAGTTTTATTGTATTATTTTTTTATTATATTATATAGCGTGCATGTGTGTGTGTGTCTGTGTGTGTGTGTGTGTGTGCATGCGCGCGCACTCAAGTGTGTGGTCAGAGGACAACTTTCGACGTTTGTTCTGTGGCTTCCTGAGAACAAATTCAAGTCCACAGGTCTTGCACAGTGTCTTAGGGGGTCCTATTGCAGCAATGAAACACTGTGACCAAAAGGACATTAGGGAGGAACGGATTTGGAGGGAAGAAATATGGCTCACACTTTCACATCATCGAAGGAAGGCAGGACAGGAACTCAAACGGCAGGAACCTGGAGGTCCAAGCTGCAGCAGAGGCCATGGCAGGGTGGGGGTTGGGGGAGGACAGTGCTATGCTGCTTACTGGCTTGCTTGCTCCTCGTGGCTTGCTCATGCTTTCTTATGGCCAGCCCAGGGGTGGCCACACCCACAATGACCTGGGCCCTCCTCCATTGATCACTAATTTAGAAAATGCCTTATAGCTGGGTCTCACGGAGGCATTTTTCTCAATTGAGGTTCCCTCTCCTCATATGATATTAGCATGTGTCAAATTGATATAAAACTGCCAGCACACAGTAGCTTTTACCCACTGAGCCATCTTGTTGGTCCATCTTAAGATTTGGGGGTTTTGGTTGGTTGGTTTTTGGGGTTTTGTTTGTTTGTTTGTTTTTGAGACAGGATCTTTTTAATTTTTTTTAAAAAGATTCATTATATGTAAGTACACTGTAGCTGTCTTCGGACACTCCAGAAGAGGGCGTCAGATCTCATTATGGATGGTTGCGAGCCACCATGTGGTTGCTGGGATTTGAACTCGGGACCTTTGGAAGAGCAGTCAGAGGGGAGATCAGAGGAGAGGAGTGCAGGTATGTGGGAAATCACCTCTATATCCTCCACCCTTCCCTTCTACCTCCCACCCTACCCCACATCAGAGACAGGGTCTCATGTCACCTGTGTATGTGTGGGAGGGGATTTGAACTTGCTATGTAACCAAGGATGACCCTGAAGTTCTGTTACTCCTGTCTCCACCTCCTGAACGCTAGGATCACAGACATCTGCCAACATGCTCAAAGTATAAGATACTGAAAATGAGACCAAGGCAAGTGCTCCACTAACTGACTGAGCTGTGCTCCCAGCAGATCTCTGGCTCTACAATAGTAAATTCCAGTACAGACAGGGCTGTGAAGGGAAAGAAAGACCTTACCCTCCCAAAACAAGAATTAACAACAAAAATTAAAAATGATTTACTTTACTTTTTTTCCCCAAAGATTTACTTATTGTTATATGTAAGTACAACAGAAGGGGGCATTAGATCTTATTACTGATAGTTATGAACCACCATGGTTGTGGGATTTGAACTCAGGAACTTGGTTGGGAAGAGCAGTCAGTGCTCTTAGCCGCTGAGCCAGCTCTCCATCCCTACTTTACTTTGAATTATGTGTGGATAGTATATGTGTCTGACAGTCCGTGCTGCCTACAAAGGCCGCCAGAGTGTGGCTCCTGTAATTGGAGTTCCAGGTAGTTGTGAGCTGTCAGACAAAGGTACTGGGAGGCACACTCTGGTCCTCTACAAGACCAGTAAACACTCTTAACCACCAAGCCATCTCTCCAGTACTTTTTTTTTTTTTTTTTTTTTTTTTTTTTTTTTTGGTTTTTCGAGACAGGCTTTCTCTGTGTAGTCCTGGCTGTCCTGAAACTCACTTTGTAGACCAGGCTGGCCTCGAACTCAGAAATCCACCTGCCCCTGCCTCCCAAGTGCTGGGATTACAGGCGTGCGCCACCACACCCAGCCTAATCTCTCCAGTACCTTAATGGGCCTTTTTAAAGAGTGGTTTAAGGTTTACAGAAAAATTAATGAACTCACAGAGATCTACCTGTCTCTGCCTCCAAAGTGCTGAGGTTAAAGGCATGTGCCAAGTCCATCTGAGAATTGTTTTTAAAATGTCCAGTGATAAAATAAAGCGTACCTATCTCTCTAAGCACGGAGAATGTTGTTGTCTCTGCCTTCCTCTGAAGATACAATCCCTTAACAGTCCCCTTCTTCTCTCCCCTAAGACCTCAGCCATTGCAGGTATGCAAGAGATTTCGCTGAATCCCCCCATCATGGAATGAACACCTAAGTGCTATGCAACCTGGTCATAAGCAACATAAACAGACAGTTCCCAATCATTCGGATGGCTGTGCTGGGTTGGGAGACTTGGGTCATGCTTAGCAATGGTCTAGGAGGCTCTTAAAGAGTAAAGCAGTGCTGGGTGGTGGTGGCGCACACCTGTGCAGAGGCAGGCAGATTTCTGAGTTCGAGGCCAGCCTGGACTACAGAGTGAGTTCCAGGACAGCCAGGGCTACACAGAGAAACCCTGTCTCGAAAAAAACCAAATCAAAAAAAAAAAAAAAAAAAAAAAAAAAAAGAGTAGGGCAGAGCTGGCTACATTCAGTCTCAAGTTTGTGGGCCTTTGATAAGGAATGTCAGTTGCATTGTGGGAAATTCTGACTGTAGGGGCTGTCATGCTGGTGCTTGGCTCCCAGGCCATCCTTGGCAGGGTCTGGCACTGGGTAGTTAGCTCTCTGGGCACACTGTTGGGATGCTCTGACCTGTGATTAGCCAGGCCAGGCTTGGCAGTGGCGGGCTCTCCCTGCTGCCCACATGATACGCCCATCAGCCCTAATGATGCACGTGCTGCAATCTGAAACCGGAGCCGGGGCTGGAACCAGTTGCACAGAAAATAGAAGTGTCACAACAGGAAGGGTGTGTCCAGAGCCTGCCAAGGGACAGCTGGGTTGGCAGGCGGGAGTTGGCCTGCTCCTCTGTCCACCCCTTACCTCCAGGCCACCTGGGAGATTCTGGGATACATAGGCCTAGAGGAAGACGGCTGAGACTACCTTGCTGGATTTGGGCCCTTCTGGCCTCCTTAGCTTTGGCCTTGCCCTGGAAGGACGACTGTGTGCTAGAGCTCCAACCATACACGCCTCTGTTACTGACCTTCAGTCACCTTCCAGACCCGGCTTCTCTCTGAGGACCTACTCTGGCTTTTCCCAGGACCTCAAGTGCCCTGCTCTGGTGTCTCTTTCTCTGCAGGCTCCTATCTTCTTTCCTGGTGCCCCACCTCGTGCCTGTTGAGTTTGGTTACAAGGGGAGAACGGAAGGAACATGGGGGAAATTGGGAGGTGGAGGCAAGTTTGAAAGGGGTCCTCGACTACTGAGTGGGGCACCTGGGGCAGCTCTCTTGGCTTCCTAGGCCTGACGGCCTCAGCTTGGCAGGACCATAGGTCCTATCTGTCATCTTTGCACCTTGTGGCTCTGGGTTCTAAATGTTCACTATGTTTTCCTCTGGCTACTCTGTCACTGACTGCCCAAGAGTGGCGCTTGGCATGAAATCTTCCTCTGTGCTTTTTTTCTCTCTCTCTTTTTTTTTCTATTTAGTTCTATGTGTGTGTGTTTTGCCCACATGTGTGCATGTGCATCGAGTGAGATGCCTGATGCCTTCAGAGGTCAGAAGAGGATGCTGGATTCCCTGGAACTGAGTCATGAATGGTCGTGAGCCACCACGTGGATGCTGGGAACCCAACCCAGGACCCCAGCAAAAGCACCAAGTGCTCTTAAGCACTGAGTTACATTCACCGTACACTTGTCTGAAGATGAAGAGAGAAATCGACCATCATCTGATTATGAGCATACCGGGTGGCACACAGCTCTAGGTCACATGATTGAGACCCGTGGGCATCTCAAGTGCTTGGGCCCACTTTCCTTGTTGACAGTGTCTTTTCCTTGTTCTCTTCTTTCTCTTTCTTTCCTCCCTGCTCCCTCCACTTTGAGGTAGGTTTCATGTGTCCCAGGCTGGCCTTACCTTAAACTTGATATTTCTCTAAGGATACTTTTGAATTTGTGATCCTCCTGCTAAATGCTGGGATTGTAGGAGTGGGAGAACACGCCTGGTGTGTGTGGTGCTGAGGACTGAACTCGGGCTTTGTGTGTACTAGGCAAACCAACTGAGACACATCCTCAGCCCCCATTAAAAATAATGTGTTGTGTGTATATGGGATATGTATGTGTGTGAATGTATGTGTGAGTATGTCTGTGGTGTATGGATATATGTGTATCTGTGGTATGTATATGTACCTGTGATGTATGTGTGTGTGTGTGTGGTGTATATATTTGTGATATGAGCATATATATGTGTTGTGTGTGTATCAGTCCTTGCCTTCTGGCTTATTTGAGAGAGGATATGTTTGCTACTTGACCCCTGTGTGTTTCCCAGGCTAGCTGGCCTGAGAACTTCTAGGCGCTTTTCTGTGTGTGCCTCCCATGTCCCTTAGGAGCACTGGGACTGCAGATGCTCTTCCATGTCCAGCTTGAACATGGGTTCTGAGAAACCAAACTGAGGTCCTCTGGCTGATGAGGCAACTTGCTTTGCTCCTGAGCCATCTCCCTGACCCGGGTCCATTATCTCCTGCAGATCCTGAGGGAAACGGAAGCGGTTTCCCTCAAGCATTCAGCATCCAGGCATGCAGAGTTGCCCAAACTCGGGCTGGGGTTGGCCTCACCTGCGTGCTGCCCCCACAGGGCTGTCTGAGATGGAATGTGGGTACTAAGTAGTCCCAGCTTGGGTGGAGGCTCCCTAAGGGAGATGACATGAGGGTTGGAAGGGAGCCTGGGCGGGGGACATCTGAGAATGCAAATGACAGGGCAGGACAGGCAAGCTGGAGGAAGGGGACATGGGTGGCATCTCTCTGTGGTGAGAGGCAGCAGCAGACAGGTGGTGCTGGCTGAGTCAGGTCAGCTCTGTCCACTCTTAGGAGCAAAGGGAGGCGGGGACTTCAGCTGCTTGCTCCGCCCCCGTTCAGGCCAGGAGGCGGCTCTGAGGCATAGATGCATCCTAGCATGGGCTGGCAGCCAGCACTGGTGGAATGGGCCTTCACTGCGCGGTGCTCAAGACACTAAACACTTCCCATGTGGGCAGAACTGCCTTCTACAGCCATCCTGAAGGAGGCCCAGCTGTCCTCATTCTCCAATCAGACAAGGCTGCCCAGGCTGAGGAGTGACAGGCTTGCCCAGTCTCCTGGCTTAGAGGAATGATGGAGGAGGCGTTGAAATTCACCTTTGTCCCAGAATGTTGACTAAACTCTTGGGCCATGGGCTTATTGGGAAAATTTCTCTTCCTCTCTCCTTCCCCATCCCTGCCTTCCTTCTCTAAGGTATCTCTAAGGTATCGTCTCTAAGGTATTGTTATAGAATATATGGGAGATGGAAAAGTAGATGGGAGAGTGTATACCTGGCTTCCCTCCTGTTGCTGTTGCTGTGGCAACAGTTACCTGGAGGTGCCTGACAAAGGACCACAGCCTCAGCCGGGAGGTTTAAAACGACGATGTTTGCTCTCCTGCCACTCTGGAGGCTTAAAATCAAAGTGCCGGCAGGGCAGGGACGGTTGATGAGGTAAGAGCTAAACGGGAGAGGGAGGGTGCCCTGCCGACACAGAATCCCAAGTGTCATTTTACGACTTGCAGGCTCCATGGAGGATGGCCTGAAGAGCATCTTCCATTGCAGTGAAAGAATGTGAGAATGTTCCAAACTTTTAAAAGTGTGTGTGTGTGTGTGTGTGTGTGTTTGGGTGCCCTCAAAGGCCAGAAGATGGAACCGGGGGGTTTCAGTACAAGCTTTTAATCCTAGGACTCAGGAGGCAGAGGCAGGCAGATCTCTGTAAGTTTGAAGCCAGCCTGGTCTACAGAGTTCCTGGATAGCCAAGGCTACACAGGGAAACGCTGTTTGAAAACCAAACAAAACAGAACAGATAGGGAAATGTGTAGATCAAGCCATTTTCCATCCTGCTGGATAGTAGAGGCTGACCTTGAATTCTCGATCCTCCTGCCTCTGCCTCCCAACTACAAGGAAATTAGGCTTGCACTGTGGCGTATGACAGCTGTGGTTTGGAGTTAGAGTCTGTCTGAGTTCAGGGTGGTTTTGAACTCTTGTTCCTCCTGCCTCTACCTGTGTGGTGGTCAGGTTAAGGTGCGTACCGCTATGGCTAGCCTCACCGGGAGCTTATTTTTGTATGTTTCATCAAGTAAAGTCTGGGCCTCATTGGGTCGTCATTCAAGTTTTGCACAAATGGTAGCCCTATACTAGAGACCCTCCACATGGGTTTTCCATTGAGTAGAAGTTAGAGCTTCCATCAGGATCTAGGCCCTGAGGTAGTGGGAGGCAGGAGAAGCAGCAGAGAGAATGGCAGACACACCTGTAAGATTCTTTGTAATCCCAGCTCCTGGGAGGTAGAGGCAGGAGGGTCAGGAGTTCAAGGTCATCCTTGGCTATCCAGTGAGTTCTGGCCAGTTCAGGCAACTAGAGACAGTTTGTTGTTGTTGTTTTTCAGAAGGCAGTGAGATGTCTCAGCAAGTAAAAGTGCCTGCTCTTTAGTCTGATGACCTGAGTTTGATCCCTAGGCCCCACAAGGTAGAAGGAGTGGACTTTCTCCAGTGGATTGGCTCTTGAGGATTGTATGTAAGTGGACCGACACTGGTTCACCAAGTGCTGGCCACACCCTCTTAGATACCCCATTCATAGACTGTGCGGTGTCCCTCCATCTTAGGACCCATGAAGGCAAGTAGTGCAGGCAGCACAAGAGAGTAGAGTGCTGTACCTGCCTGTGTTTATGTATCTGTGTTTACGTGTCTACGTGCACAGGCCAAAGAATAAAACATCTAAGCAGGCAAGGGTGGGGTGGCAGCTTCCTGATCAGTGACACATTCATTCCACACTTTTGGCAGGAGTGTGCTTCATTCTTAGGTAGATCTAGGAATGTGTACTTCTGGCCCCAGCAGTTAATGCTTTGGTGTCTCCAAACGTAACGATTCATTGGTTGGTTCTGGAAATGGATCCCGGGTCTTGTGAACTGAGCCACACCCTCCAATCGAGTGTGTTTAGTGTCCTGACCTTTGTATACAAGTGTAGAGGCCAGGAGATTAGCTTTGGATATCTTTCTCTAGGACTCTCCAAAGTTATTTATTTGAGGCAGTCTTGCAGTGAATCTGGGAGTTTTTCTTTCAGTTAGACTGGTTGGCTAAAAAGTCCCCCAGAATCTCTCTAACTCCCTTTTCCCTCAGCATTTGGGTTATAACATGCATGTTCCTTTAGCTTTTTACCTAGTTTCTGGGAATCGGAGCCCGGATCTTCATATTTGCTCCATAAGTGCCATAAGACTGGCTGAACTGTCTCTCTTGCTGCCAGTCCTAACAGAAAAATAAAAGCCAGAGCTGGAGAGATGGCTCAGCTGGTCAGAGCACTGACTGTTCTTCCAAAGGTCCTGAGTTCAAATCCTAGCAACCACATGGTGGCTCACAACCATCCGTCATGAGATCTGACGCCCTCTTCTGGTGTGTCTGAAGACAGCTGCAGTGTACTTACTTATAATAAATAAATAATTCTTAAAAAAAAAAAAAGAAAGAAAGAAAAAGAAAAGCTAAGTGGAGCTTGGTAGTGCAAGCCTTTCAATTCCAGCACTTAGGAGACAGATCTCTTGTGAGTTTGAAGACAGCCTGGTCTGCAGTGAGACCCTGCCTCAAACAAAATAAATAAAAGTGGGAGTAGTTTTACAGACGATAGAGATCCTGTGACAAAGCCAGCACCCACTGGCCACACCGAGAGAACCCGGCACGGTCCCCAGTCCCGGCTTTTCCTTGTCTTCTGTTTTACAGTTGAGAAAATCGAGCCCCAAAGAAGGGAAGGAACTTGCAGGGTGGAGTGGCCGTTTGCTGCCAAGCAACCGTCCCTCCCCATATCTCCTTGCTTCTTGCGTGCCTCAAGTGCTCTAGCAGAGAGGAACCCCTTTCTCTCTGCAGGGCTCATTGCTTTCTGGGGGGTCTTTGCTCTCTGTCATAGTCTGTCCACCTTGGGACAGTAAAACGGCACTGTGTTTGATATTGTTGTCCCTTCTTTGTCTTTGCTAGGTTCTTGAGAGCTGCCTGCCCCACACCTTGTATTCTTTCGTTTTGTTTTGCTGACACAGGGTCTCGGTATGAAGCCTTGGCTGTCCTGAATCTCATTATGCAGGCCAGGCTGGACTTGAACTCACAGAACTCTGCCGGCCTCTGCCTCCTGAGAGCTGGGATTAAAGGTGTGTACCACCATGCCTGGCTAGCTCTACTTCTAAACACTGGAATTACTGGAATTTTTTTCTTGAAGGAATCACAAACATCATTGTTTTTTTGTTTTTTTTTGTTTTTTTGTGTTTTGTGTTTTGTTTTTTCTTTTGGTTTTTTGAGACAGGGTTTCTCTGTATAGCCCTGGATGTCCTGGAACTCACTCGGTAGACTAGGCTGACCTTAAACTCTGGCCTGCCTCGGCCTCCCAAGTGCTGGGATTAAAGGCATATGCCACCACTGCCTGGCAAACATGGTTGTTAAAAGGGTATTTTACGGGCAATACAGCTGCCTGCCTCTGGGTATTTAAATAAATAAATAATTAAATAATTATTGAAAAAGTTTGTGAGGAAATGAGTGTTTTATGGGTGGTGGTGGCGGGGGGAAGGTCTCACCTAGCCTAGGCTAACCTGAATTCTCTGTGTAGTTGAGGATGACCCTGAATTCCTGATCTTCCTGCCTCTACCTCCTAAAGGCTGAGATTACAGGCAGGTGCCACTATGTCCACCCTAAAAACTGGACTTCCTATGTGCTGGGAATGACCTTGAACTCCTGACCCTTCTGTTCTACCCTCCAAGTGCTAGGACACTACATCTGTCTTCTCTGTTTTGTTTTGTTTGCAGGGAGTTTGAGGAAGCGTCTCACTATGTATTCCAGCCTGACTGTGAACTTTCAAAGTTCCTCCTGTCTCTGTCTCCCCAAGTGCTGGGATTATAAGCATATACCACCCTTATCTAGCTTCATGTCCTGCTTGTGTCAGTGTTTTTATGTGGAACCCATTTACTGGGGTTACCACTTGGTCATATCTCTCTCTCTCTCTCTCTCTCTCTCTCTCTCTCGGTTGACCAGGCTACCTGGAGCTCTCAGCTATTCTCCTGTGTCAGCCTTTTGAGTATCGGGACTACAGATACGAGCCACTGTCGGCAACCATTTACTCTTTACTCCATACAGTCCCTAGAAGTTACCTGCTGTCCTTCCTCAGACTCTTGCCCTGGCATCGCTTACTGTCCTCCCCGGCCAGGACTGTGTGAGGTGGTGCTCAGCATGGTATTAGCCGTTTTGACTCGATAATTCCCTTTGCTCATAGGGTCAACCTCCTATCAGGCAGCGCTGTGTGAGAAGCAGAAAGCCTGTATGTTGCCTGGTGCTCTGATGACCATATCTGCATCCTCTGGAGGGAAGTCTCTCCACCCCACTTCCTCTTCTTTTCTGTGTTTAAGACATGGGCTCACTATGTAGCCTTAGTCAGCCTGGAACACAGACCACAGTGGCGGTGAACGCAGAGATCCTGCCTCTGCCTCCTGAGTGTTGGGATTAAATGCGTGCACCACCATGGCAGGCTTGGAGGAAACTTTCTAAATAAAAAGAATTGTGTGTATGAGTTCTCTTGTTTGTCTGTCCCTCGTGCGTGCCTGGTACCCATAAAGACCAAAAGAGGGCGTCAGATCCCCTCCAACTTGACCATGATAAACCTCTATGTAAGTGCTTGTAATGGAATCCGGGTCCTCTAGAAAAGCAGTAATTTCTTCTGATCCAAGGAAACTTTCTCAAAGTCCACTTTATTTGAATTCTCGATCAGGAACCGCAGTTCTTCTGGGTGCTAGGGAAATCACAAAAGTCTGGCCCACCTAAAAAAAAGTCCTTTAGACCCCAGCCTCAGGGCGTTTCCCAGGGAGTGACCTGTGTTGGCCTCTCAGCGGCATAAGTAAGAGTTCGTTTGACTGACAGGAGAGGCCGCTAATGCTAGCCCAAGGTAGTTCCTTTAGCTGCTGGGGGGCGTGGCGCCTCTGCTCCTAGTCTATCCAATCCGGAGCGCCGCAGGGCCGAAGGGCGGGGTCTGGAGCCCAGCAGCCAATAGGGAGAGCACAGCGGGAGCGGCGGGGGCGGCGCGGTCTCGGCTGGCGGCAGAAGCGGCCGCGGCGGGTCTGGGCAGGGCAGGGGAGCGCGGCTGGAGCGGAACGGGAAGGGGTCGCTGTCGCAGCCCGGCCGGGGCGGCGTGCTCAGTGGGACCCGAGGCGAGCGGCAGCCAAGGTGAGGGGTGCGCCGCGACGGTTGGGACACGGGTCGGTGGCCGCGCCTACCCCTGTCAGGCCGCGCCGGGGCCGAGCGCGCGGGGCCGCGCCGCTCGAAACTTCTAGTCCGCGCGCGAGGGGCCACGCGCCGGCGGGCGGAGCCCCGGAGGCCCAAAGGGCGGCCGGAGCGAGCGAGTCCCACGCGGACACACTCATGGGGCGCTTTGCAGACTGACTGCCTTCCATTTCCGTCCTTCCCATACTCGGTGTCCGCAGTGGCGAGAGCCAAGCCTGACCGGTGAGAGGCGAGACAGGAAAGGCTGCATGCTGTCCTTTTTGACTTTCATAGTTTCCGAGACTCAGTGGATGCGATCGTCAACTTTCTCTTACCTCCCGTGGGGCTCTAGAGCCGCGTTCTTCTCTTCCCTCAGATCCCCCAGGCTTGCGGGTCCCCCTCTGAGAAGGTCCGCTTTTCTTTTTGTTCCAGGAGTGGATCTAGAGGAGCTGGCTGGGGATCTCAAGGCCTTAGGGGTTAGACCTGGAAGTAGACACGCCCCAGGGGTGCTGCGTTCTTGTTGGGTCCTCAAGGGAAGATAGTTTTGGTCCGGGCTGTGTGCACCATTCCTGCCTCTCGTCGTCTTCCCCTGACCACAGCTGCCGTGAGGTTTAGTGATGAAGGGGAGTAGGTTGCTGACAGTCTCCAGGGCTACTCATTAGCGGTTTAGCAAAAACACTCCTGCACTGTCCTGATGTAAATCTATTTAATCCTGAGTTGTGGACGCGAGCTCACACCTTCCTACCCACTGCAGGTTTTCCATTTTGTTTAAGTTCTGGTCATGCGCCCCTGGGATTGTCAGCTTGGAGGCCCTGGCGAAGGGATCAGCCAGGTGAGCTGGGTTCAGCGTTAGCCTCTCTTTTCCGTCGCAGGGCGCTTGGCTTCACTTTTTCACAGAAGCCCTGAATGAGAGTCAGCATAGTTGGGACTCTCTTGACTTTCCTGGAACACTTTAGTCTGTACATTCACACTTAACTGTAGAGTTTGGCAATCTCCTTGGCGAAGCTTATGCTACTTGAGCCATGAGGCCACTACGCAAAAAAAAAAAAAAAACTTGTGTGAAATGAGTTTTCTTTCCCCTGCAGTTTGGAGGCTTTAAAGAAACTAACCATTGGGCTGATGGGTATTTATTACTCGGGAAAGTAACTGAGCACAGAGGAGAAGGTGACTGATTAGATCTGTTCTCTCTGGGCAGGATTTTTAAAGACCCATTGGACTAGAAATGGTATTTTAGTTCTTGCTGTTTGGGGAGCTAGAGTGTGTTACTTCTGACCATAATAATTAGTGTAAAAGTGTGTGTATGAAAGAAACACATCCAAGTTTCCATGTTGTCTGAGAGAGGTGACATTGGTTTTCCTTGGTCCTGAGTGCCAGTACAGATTTCTGATGGCCAGGCATTTCTAGGGGGAGCATAGGGGCATTTGCCCTTAGTTTTGAGGGTTTTGTTTGGTTTTGGACATGGGGTCTCACTGAGTAGACCAGGTTGGCTTGGACTTCACAGAGATCTGCCTGCCCCTGCCTCCTGAGTGCTGAGATTAAAGGTGTATTACACCATACCTGGCCTCCCTTCATCTTTATTCTTTTCTTTTACCTGAAAGCCCATGCTGATGCATTAAAGCCTGATTCTTAGGCTTCTTGGTTCTGAAAGGGGGGCATCACTTGATCTTTGCAGGATGTTATGGGATATCAAATAACAGTAGCAAAATTACTGTTATGGCGCCTTGTGAAGCATACTCCAGTGCTCTCTGGCCAGCCTCACCTGAAACCAACAGCTCAGCTGACTCTGGCCTGCCTTATCTACTATCCCATTGTACTTGACTTCCTGGAAGCCACCCTTTAGATTATGTAGGTAATAATCACGTTCACTTGAGCCGAAGTGCCTGCTCAGTTTTTTTCCAGTTGGGAACTCCAGCTGCATACCTGAAGGCAGCAGAGGAGGCAGGGCTTAGGTATCTAGTCGATTTGCATACTAGGGGCAGAGTCCCTTATGGCCTCTGCACACCCTCCTCATACCTGGAAAGGAAACCTGAGAGCACTGTCTAAATGGCCTGAACTTGTTCCCGATGGCTCTCAATGGTGGCAGGTGGTCTTTGGGATGGCTGTTTGGGGGTTCATTTCCCCCTTATTTTTAATATTCAGATGGCTGTGCTGTCTGCTCACTAGAGACCATCTTGGAGAGTGTTGGTCTTCTGGGCTGGGAGATGCTCGGTCTGTAAAGCACCTGAGGTTCAAACACAGGACCTGTGCTTGAATCCCCAGCAAACATCAGGTGGTGGTGGTGGCTCAGTGGCTAAGAGCAGCAGGATCCTGCAGAGGGTCTGGGTGTGAGTCATAGCACCCACATGGTACCAACAGCCAGCTGGAACTCTAGTCTCAGGAGGCCCTGTGGCCTCTGCTAACCTCTGAGGGCGCCAGGCATGTACACGGTGCACTTACATACATACAGGAAAACGGTCATAACATAAAATTAAGAAATCTTTTAAAAAATAAAGCGGACAGTCATCAAACTCTGGCCTGCACTTGCACACGCACACACACACAGAATAGTTCTCCCACTGTGCACTTGCCAGTAATTCTACTCTTTGGGAGGCTGAGGCAGGAAAATCTCTAGTCTGAGGCCAGCTTCGGACTGCCCAAAACACTCAAATCCTATTCATTTTCTCCTCTGAAAAAGGTTACAAAAAAACAAAAACAAGGGAACTAGAGATGGCTCACTGGTTAAGAGCAGTGGTTAGGCCTGGGTTCAGTTCCAGCACCCACATGGTAGCTCACAGCTGTCCCCACTCCAGACCCTGGGGAATCCCATCTACAGACACACATGATGTGCAGACACACATGTAGGCAGAGTGCCCATTCACATAAAATAAAAAATAAAGGTTAAAAACACCTACACATGGGGGAGGGAAGGGGACTTATGTGACTTTTGGGGGAGTGGGGAGCCTGAAAAAGGAAATCATTTGAAATGTAAATAAAAATATATCGAATAATAAAAAAAAAGATTAAAAAAACACCTAAACAAATAAGGTATTCATAGTCAGGACAGAAGGGTGTTTAGGGATTCAAATTCCAAAGGACAAACAGTCTTTCCGTGGACAAACATGTCTACAAGGACATTCCAGGATACTTATGATGCCAACAACTCATCCACTACCAAGGAAGCAGAACCTAATGGAAAAACCCCATGCTGGCATCCAGGAGCCCAAGTTCTGGACCCAGGATGGATGGATGTCTGTGGTCATGGACTCTTACACAAAGTAATGATCACACCTGACACCACTTTATCCCAACCCTGTCATTTAAATGTTTGTGTACAAAATAATGAGATTAAAAAATCTTTCGAAATGTGTCCTTCATGTATGTAAGTCAGCATTATTATTAGCTCCAGGATGACAAGGAAAATAGGATTACAGATTCTCTGAGGTGAGAGGCAGCTTAGGAAGGCCGTGCTCACCATGCAGCCACCAGGTCAGGAGGGGCTGCTTGGGGCTGGAGTGTCGCTTCTCACCCTGGATGCTGGCCCCGAGCTGTTTACATGAGTACTTCCTTTCCTAGGGTAGAGGAGTCTCACAGCTGTTCTCAGAATTTCAAAGATTAGCAATTTCTAAGCCTCTCTTACAAATAGGAAATCGGAGACCCTGAAATCTATGTGTCCTAGCCTCTTAGTGGCAGGCAGGCTACAAAGAGCCCTGAGCCCCATCCATCTCCCCTTAGGTATTCCAGGGAATGAAATTACATTAAAACCAAATGTAAGGGCTCGAGCCTGTAATGTCAGCACTTGAAGGGCTGAGGCAGGAAGATTGCCTTGATTCTGAGGCCAAGGACAGGCCACACCGTTCCAGATCAGGCCCTGCCTCAGTGTTCCAGCTGCCTTCTAAGACAGCTGCCGAGGACTGTCCGCTGAGTTCGCACTATGACTGCTGCTCTATTTCCTTGGCTAATCTAGTTCAGTGCCTGGATTTTAAAAAAATGTCTATTTTAAGATTGAAAGTTTTAAATGAGCTAGAGGCATAGCTTAGTAGTAGACAGCTTGTCTAGCATTTGCACATTAAGGGGAGGAAAGCTGGGGAGAAACAAGTAAAGGAAAAAAGGAACTTGAGTTCAGTCCCCAGAACCCACAGAGTAGAAGGAGAAAAATGATGAGAACTCACTCTTCTAGTTGTTCTCTGAGTGCCACACACACTAAATAAATGTAATAAAATATAGTATCCTTTTTAAAAGTACAAGTTCTTATTTTTTAAATGAAAATTAAAAATATGTGTGATGGTGCACACCTTCAATCCCAGCACTCAGGAGGCAGAGGCAGGTGGATTACTGAGTCTGAGGCTAGCCTGGTCTACAGAGTGAGTTCCAGAATAGCCAGGGCTATACAGAGAAACTCTGTGTGGTAGGGGAGGAGAATATCTGGATAGAGAGAAATGACTCAACAGGTAAAGGTGCTTGCTGCCAAGCCTGACAGACTGAGTTCCATCCCTGAGAGCCCTGTGGTGGGGAAGAAGGAAAGAGCTCCGCCAAGTTGTCCTCTACACACATACACACACACAAATCTGGTTGTGCAGAATAGTTAAGAGAACTATCTTTTGTTAAGATAGGGTCTCATTGCCGGGCGCTGGTGGCACACGCCTGTAATCCCAGCACTCTGGGAGGCAGAGGCAGGCAGATTTCTGAGTTCGAGGCCAGCCTGGTCTACAGAGTGAGTTCCAGGACAGCCAGGGCTAGACAGAGAAACCCTGTCTCAAAAACCAAATCCCCCCACCCCCCCAAAAAAAGATAGGGTCCCAAAGCTGACCTCAGACTAGAGATTTTCCTGCCTCAGCCTCCCAAAGGGTAGAATTACTGGCAAGTGCAGAGTGAGAGAACTATTCTGTGTGTGTATCTGTGTGTGTGCAAGTGCAGGCCAGAGTTTGATGACTGTCCGCTTTATTTTTTGTAAGATTTCTTTGTTTTTAAAGATTTATTTATTATATGTGAGGCACTCCAGAAGGGGGCATCAGATCTCATTACAGTTGGATGTGAGCCACCATGTGGTTGCTGGGATTTGAACTCAGTACCTTGGGAAGAGCAGTCAGTGTTCTTAACCGCTGAGCCGTTTTGTAAGATTTCTTAATTCTGTGTTATGACCGTTTGCCTGTATGTATGTAAGTGCACCGTGTACATGCCTGGTGCCCTCAGAGGTTAGCAGAGGCCGTAGGGCCTCCTGAGACTAGAGTTCCAGCTGGCGGTGGTACCATGTGGGTGCTATGACTCACACCCAGACCCTCTGCAGGATCCTGCTGCTCTTAGCCACTGAGCCACCACCACCACCTGATGTTTGCTGGGGATTCAAGCACAGGTCCTGTGTTTGAACCTCAGGTGCTTTACAGACGGAACATCTCCCAGCCCAGGAGGCCACCGTTCTCCAAGATGGTCTCTAGTGAACAGACGGCACAGCCATCTGAATATTAAAAATAAGGGGGAAATGAACCCCCAAGCAGCCATCCCAAAGACCACCTGCCACTGTTGAGAGCCATCGGGAACAAGTTCAGGCCCATTTAGACAGTGCTCTCAGGTTTCCTTTCAGGTGTGAGGAGGGTGTGCAGAGGCCATAAGGGACTCTGCCCCTACTATGCAAATCGACTAGATACCCAAGCCCTGCTGCCTTTGTAGGTATTAGTGGTTGTAAGCCACCCAGCTTGGGTGCTGGGAACTGGGAAGACCAGTGCAGGCTTTTAACTGCTAAACTATCTCTTCACCCTGGCTGTCCAGGAAGTCAGCGAGTTGAGTACTGGGATTAAAGGTGTGCCCTACCATGTCCAGCTCTTACTTTGTGTGTGTGTGTGTGTGTGTGTGTGTGTGTGTGTGTGTGAGAGAGAGAGAGAGAGAGAGAGAGAGAGAGAGAGAGAGAGAGAGAGAAAGAGAGATTTCCTGCAGGGGGATCTGAGAACAACTTTGGAGAACCTATAGTTAGTTGTCTGTGACTTCATGGGATTCAGGGATCAAATTTAGGTTGTCATGCTTGCATTGAGTACTTTTATGTTGAGCCATCTTTTTTTGTTTTTGTTTTTATTTTTGTTTTTTTGGTATAGAGTAGAGTTTATTTAGGGTGGAGGATGGGAGTTAATGGGGTAGTGGAGGCAGAGAGAGAGAGAGACACACAGAGGGGAAGAGGAGTGGAGGCTGGCCATGACCACATGGAGAGAGGGGGGAGGGGAGGAGAGCCCAAGAGGGGCGGAGAGGTGAGAGTGCCAAGAGGCAAGAGCAATGAGAGAGCTATGCTGAGCCATCTTAATAGTTCTGTTTTTTTTTTTTTTTTATATTTTATGTGTGAATGTTTTGCCTGAGTGTGTGTGTGTGTGTGTGTGTGTGTGTGTGTGTATTGCATGTGGCCAAGGAGGTCAGAAGAGCTTGTCCAATGCTCTAGAAATGGAATTGCAGACAGTTGTGAACTGCTGGGTGGGTAAAGTTGTGGGTGCTGGGAATTGAACCTGGGTCCTCTGAAAGAGCAGTAGGGTCTCTTAATCATTGAACCTGTCTCTCAGTCTCAGTAGTCCTTCCTGTTTAGAGAGAATGTAGCTGTCAGGCTTTGAACTCGTTGTCTTTCTGCCTTACTGTTTTTGAAGTTTAGATTATAGAGGTTTTACTTGGCACCTCTCTTTGGGCTGAGAACATTTGGAATATATCTTAATTGTCTGGGACATCGGTGGGCAAAGGGAAAAAAGGCATTGAAAGGGGAGCATTCT
This sequence comes from Apodemus sylvaticus, assembly GCF_947179515.1. Taxonomy (NCBI): domain Eukaryota; kingdom Metazoa; phylum Chordata; class Mammalia; order Rodentia; family Muridae; genus Apodemus; species Apodemus sylvaticus. The sequence goes on along the minus strand of NC_067488.1, from coordinate 52,064,030 downwards.
GCCTACTGTTTGTGTAGAGATCTAGTGCCTGCTTCAGTCACAGCTTTAGGATTCCAAGGTAAGGTAGGTCCTGTGCTCTATAGAAGCAGCTGGGGCAGAACGGGCGGTGGAAGTTACTGTCTCACAGTGGCAGTGCCAGATAGAAGTGAGTCCATGTGCAGAGAGACACAGAGGAGGGCTGGTTTGGCTGCTCTTAGCATGCTGCAGAACTTAACTCCAGGGAGATAGCCTTTGTCACAAGTGAGTTTCAGAGTCATCAAGAATGTGGTGGTAGCCGGGTGATGGTGGCACACACCTTTAATGTCGGTACCTGGGAGATAGAAACCAGCTGATTATTCTAAGAAAACCCTGTCTCGAAAAACCAAGGGAAAAAAAAAAGGAGGGTGCAGGTGGTGTGTGTTAGCAAGTGGGGCTATGGAGGAGAGGGGAGGGGAGACCTGTGGGCAGCTTCAGAATATGATGAGCTTCTTTGTTTTGTTTTGTTTTTCGAGACAGGGTTTCTCTGATTAGCCCTGGCTGTCCTGGAACTCTGTAGACCAGGCTGGCCTTGAACTCAGAAATTCGCCTGCCTCTGCCTCCCAGAGTGCTGGGATTACAGGCGTGCGCCACCACCGCTCGGCTTTTTTTTTTTTTTTTTTTAAATAACTATTTATTTCATGTACATTGTCTTCAGACATACCAGAAGAGGGCATCAGATAATTGTGATCCACCATGTGGTTATTGCTGGGATTTGAACTCATGACCTCTGGAAGAGCAGTTGGTGTTCTTAGCCACTGAGCCATCTCATCAGCCCTTATGATGAGCTTCTTATAGGCCAAGGTTGTAGTCTAGACTTTCCTCTGGAGAATGAATTCAGTGGGGAACATTGCAGGGTATGAGCAGGACAATTTGGCAGGAGTAAGAGGTCAGTTGCAAAGTCAAGGATGGGAGAGGTAAGATCTGGTTGCTCCTTTTCACAAAAATCACCAGTGTTCACTGAGGCTTGAAGATTGCTGTGGGCTGTTCATAGGAAGCAGTAGCTTAATTTTGCAAGAAAGGGGCTCCCAGGGAAGGCTGGCTTCAGTCATTGCTTCAGCTCCATTGTCTAGAAGTTTACTTATGCTATGGGTGGGGTGGTGGTGGGGGTGGGGTATTGTCATATAGCCTGTGTCCTGTTTTTGTTTTGTTTGGCTTATCCTCACAAGTCTGTAAGGCTAGTAGGCTAGTTCTGCAGATGAGAAAAGGCAATGCTGCAACAACAGTCCAGAGTCAGCAGCATGGGTTTGGAGCCAGACAGCCCTGGGGTTGGTCCCAGGTGTACCATCTGGCGACTGCGTATTCACGCCTGGTCCCGTGGGGCAGCATTTCTAACACTAGGTGTCTTATTTATTTATTTATTTATTTATTTATTTATTTTTTATTTTATGTACATAGGTGTTTTTGCCTGCATGTATGCCTGTGTGAAGGTGTTGGATCCCCTGCAATTAGAGTTACAAACAATTGTGAGCTGCCATGTTGGTGCTGATAACTGGATCAGGACCCTCTGGAAGAGCAGCCAGTGTTCTGTAGCTGAGCGTCTCTCCAGCCAGAGACTAGGCATCTTATTTTGAACTGCTGTAAAGGTGCTCTAGGCATCTGCTTCTAAAGAACAAAAATCTTAGTTCTCAAAGTTGTGGAGTCTGAAAGGTAGAGGTGAGGCTGCAGTAGTGCTGGGCTGTCTTCTGGGTTACAGATCCAACTGGTTACAATCTTACACAGCTGAGAGAGTTACCCTTTAAGAAAGAGTTACTCCTCTTAAGGAGCTCCCTGAGTTCCTTAAGAAAGGGCACTAACCTCAATCTTTAGGGCTTCAACCCATGGCTTAATTACCTTCCAGAGGCCCTACCTCCTAATATGATATTAATGCTAGTATTTGATGAGCATGGGAATTTGGAGTGGGTCCCTTTGTCTGGATTGTGGCAGGTGTGCAGTCCGGAGCTCAGTCCATAGTACTTAGTCGTTTTGTTTCACACAGCATGCTAATTAGCTGAACTTGTAAATTAAGCAAAACCATAAAATACTCGTACTGGTTTTATTTTATCCATCTCTTTCAAAAGTCTTTCACAAATATATTCTTTCCTTAGCCACAGTACTTGTTAGGACTCAGGGTCACAGGGATGCTATCAGGGATCACCAGTTTGGGTGAGGCTTCAAGCCCTTTGTGGAATCTTATGACTCTGGTCAGACAAATGTCCTCTTTTTGCACCTCTCTGGGGCTTAATTTACCCCTCTCTCCTTTGTGGGGATGAGACTAAGAATCTGTGCATCCTAGCTGTGTGTGCAGGGAGGCACATGCCTTTGATCCCAGCACTTGGGAGGCAGAGGCAGCCTGGTCTACAGAGGGAGTTTCAGGGTAGCTAGGGCTATACACAAAAAAGCTGTCTTGAAACAATAAACAAAAGAATAGGCACATCCTGCCCATGCATGAGGGAAGCCATGCCCTGGCTCTGTTCTTGGCTTAATGTGCTTATGCCAGCCTGTCTTAGTGGTTAAGGAGATGTTGCTGTGACTGCACCTAGTGCTCAGAGAGGGAAAGGAGGATGTGATGGAGGAATGTCGCATTGATGATGGCAGAAGACTTGAGAGAATAAAGGATCAAGCTGTGTGCACAGGGATCCAGGGGGAAGTAGGGTTAAACTCATACAGAGCTTGAACTGTAGAGTTAGGGGGTTTTTGGATCTACACCCTTACCCTTTCACTTTCAGTGTTAATTTTTAAGTTCTAATTGGCGTTATAATTCAGGTTTGTGTGTATTGCTATAACTTGGCTGTGCAGTATTTACAGTTGACCATGGTCTTTTCTGTAGTTTTCATAACAGCTGTGTTGGTTTCCTTTGTTCATGGTTCAGAAGAAAGAAAAAAAAGGTAGCATTGGAAGTGTCAGAGGCTTTCCAGAGGTCACTGGTGGAGACCCCACGTGAGGGGTAGACGGGCATAGGGCCTGCAGCATAGTCTGTGGTGTCTAGAATCAGCTGTGGCTGGTTTTCTAAGTTGTCTCTTGAATGAAATTAAATTTTATTATTTTAAAATGATGCTCAAATTGTAGTTTGTGAACATTTTCATACTTCAAACTATGTTTGTGTTTCATTATATCAAATTGCGCTGTCTCTAGCTGAGTGTGCCAAGATCGTGAATTGTGGTCAAGCTCTTCCCACGCAGACCTTCAAGCCCGCTATTAGTGGATTTTATAGCTCACTGATTTGCTGAAGCTGGCTTGCCTGGGCACCAGTTAGTTTGAATGTGATGGTGTTTTTAATTAATCACCTGTAACCTCTGTACCAGCAAATATATTATCAGATAAGGAGGCTGGTCATGTGCCATGGGAAGATTGGCATGGCTGGTAGCGGAGCCAGTGGTCATGGGGTACACTGTGTTCTGGATTTTCCAAGGGAGCACAGACATTTACATTTCTGCTCATTGAGGTCTTTTGGATTTGGTTTTTTCAAGACAGGGTTTCTCTATATAGCTCTGGCTGTCCTGGAACTCACTCTGTAGATCAGGCTGGTCTCGAAATCAGAAATCCGCCTGCCTCTGCCTCCCAGAGTGCTGGGATTACAGGCATGTGCCACCACCGCTTGGCTCATTGAGGTCTTATAACCAGTTGGTGTTGACTCTGCTTTGTCCAGGAGTAATCAAGGTCACAGAAATGACCTTCAGAGGGTTGCTGTCCGAGTTGACCCTGAAGCCCATACCAATGTCCCTTTATCTTGCTGCCTTGAGAAAGTAGATTGAGTCACTTGCTCTTAATTGCCGAAAAAGATCTTTAAATTTCCTTTTCCTTTTCTGTTTCTGAGGAACATACAATTGGGCAAATTATGTGTCTCTTGTTTAAGGTAGAAGCGGTGTTCCCAGTTATGAACATTTGCAGTATGTAGAGCAAGGGAGTTTATACGGGTTGGAAGGGAGCTGGCAAGAGCTGCCAGGCTGGAGTGTGGTCAGACGGTCTAGGTCACCCTCATGCTTCTCCTCCAGTCGATGAGGTCAGAGGGTGGAGGAGCAGGGTTCTCAGTTCCAGAGGCCTGGTGGGTCACTCCGTCTTCCAAGTGTCCTTGAAGAGGCAGCTGAGTGGGAATTCACTTTGTTGCCGGTGACATTTAGTGAAGATTGTTAGGGTAGGTACCTGAGAGCAGATATTCTGATTGTTTGCTTTGTTTTCTAGACACAGGGTTTCACCACATAGCCCTGGTTGGCCTCAGATCCTGTTGCTTAGCTCCCAAATGCCGGGGTGGCCGGCCTGTACCATCACCCCTTCCTTGCTCAGATATTTGGGTTTTGTGCCTGTGCTAATTCCCATTTTATTCCATAAGACTTAATATTTAAAATTATATTTTCCCACCCAAATGTGCTTTGTGCTTGTTTGTGTACATGGGGGCGCACACACACACACACACACACACATGTCTGTGAGTGCCATGTAGATCAGAGGGCCACTTGCAGAAATAGTTTTTATTGTTTGTTTGTTTATTACATGTGGGTCCTGGGTCTCAAATTTCTGTTTTCAGGCTTGGAAACAAGTGATCTTACCTGCTAATCCACCTAGAATCTTGGGAATGAGTGCCCTTACCTGCTGAACCATCTAGAATGTAGAATTTAAATGGTCCATGCCTTTTTGGGGGGTGGGGGACTTTCTTCCCTGTGTCTGATCTGAATGTCCTTATCCTGTGTTTCTGTTGAAGTTCTTGCTTCCTTTCCAGGTGTTGGTCAGCCTAGCTTGTGCATGCCGGGCAGGCACTGCCAGGTGGAGCTGCGTCCACTCCCCAGCCCCTTAAGTGATTCCAGGGTTGCTGTGGTGACTGTATGAGCTTGACACATGGCTTGGTGCTGGGCATTTTAGGTTTTTCCCACTGTTTCTCTAATTAGATAAATTTGTACTTGTGTTTTCTCCTCTCCTTCCCCCCTCCTTCCCCTCCTCTCTCCCTTCCTCTCCTTTCCTCTCTCCTCTGCCCTCCCTTCCCCTCCCCCTTTGAGGAGAAATTCCCACAAATGGCTTTAAAGCTTGAACAATTTAGAGAATTTTGAAACTTGTTTGAATTCTTGCTAAGTCTGTTTTCTAGTATTTTAGATAATAGAAAACTCTGGGGAATTTTTCCTAAACGGTGTCTTGGTCTTTGGAACTTGGTCTTTGGTCAGTATCCATTAGATAAACTCTCCTGAGGCTGTCTTGAGTCCATCCCCTTCCTAACCTGAGTGGATGCTCCTTGCAGGGATGCTTCCCTTAGAGAAAGAACAAGTCCTTACTCCGCATGGATAGAGCTTCTGCAGAGCATGCACAGGCCTGGAATTCAGTTCCCAGCACCTTGGGGCAGGTGTATAGAGGGATGGATGAGAGGGGTGGTGTTGGGGGGGGGGGAGAGGGAGGGAGGGAGGGGGAGAGAGAGAGAGAGAGAGAGAGAGAGAGCGAGCGAGAGAGCGAGAGAGCGCTATCCTGCTTCCCCTTCTACTTGTTACTAGTGACTTGGGCAAGTGGTCCTCTTCCCCAAGGCTGTAAATTGACAGACTGCTCAGAACCACAGTAGCTGACAGGGTTTGTCCTGGTTTGCTCTCCACATTTGCAGGGTGTAAATTGGGAAGGACTATGTAAGGCTCTTGGCATTGGGACCATTCAGAGATCATGACAGCCTGGGGTCAAGTGATCTTTGGACTTTGCCTCAGTGGGTTGGGGTGCTGTTTTCACAGAATCTTCAGCTTCTCTTTATGGCTATTACAGACAGGCACTCTACTGTTGTTAAATAATTCATTCTGTCCCTTCCCATTGACTGGCTAACCGGTTCACCCTTTTCTGCCCTATAGAAGTCTATGCAGAGCCTGTTTTCTTGCTTGCTCATTTCTCAGGGTTTACAAAGGACAAGGTGTGTGTGTGTGTGTGTGTGTGTGTAGGCTTATGAATGGATAGGATGGTGTCTGGTGGTTCAGGGGTCATGGCCAGGCTAGCCCACTTCTGCTCTTACTTTGTACAGATGCTGTGTCTCCCCCACATCTGTCCCTTCCTAGAAGCTGTTTCCTTTTCATTTATCTTGCCTCACCATGGGCAAAACTCTGATTCTTAGTTCCTCTTCTAAGAAAAGCTGGTTCACAGCTGAACCAAAGCAGAAGACTTTACTCCATATGGAGGTAGAAATAAGAGGAAACCATCTCAGACAGCACAGGAGCATAAGAGGCATTTTGTTCCCTGGCACAAGCTGGTTTTAGTGCCAGCACTCTGGGGTTAGGCTGGCTGTTGGCTTTGCTAGGCACTGGAAGCTTCCTGCTTCCCTTCCCACCCCTGTTTATTCTGTCAATAAGACCAAATTTTAGAGTAATGGTTGGCTGTGTACTTGGCAGCCTGTGTTTTTATCACAAGTGTGGAAATTGTACTTTGGCTTTATTTCTGCAGATGCCTAAACATGTCTGAGTCATTGTTGCCTTAGCAACTGGCTGAACTTTGCTTGTGTGTGGCAAAAGCTCCTGCAGGAGCTGGGTGGGAGATTTTCAGCTAGACTAGATGGCCAGTGCCAGGCCCCACTGGTGCTCCCTGTGCCTCTCCACACAGTTCATCTTATTTCCTTGAGAAAGCCCTGTTCAGACAGCTGTCCCAGCTCAGCAGGGTGGCATGGCGTGGGACAGGGCTGACCCAGTCCTCAGTAGCTCCTAACCCAGGCTTTGCTCGGCACTGTAGCCCAGCTGCTGCTGTCCCATGAAGTTGCTGTGTTTCTTACACCTGGGCCTAAAGGGTGGATCTGCAAAGAAACAGGCCTTATGGAGGGCCGGCAGTGCACCTGACTGTGTGGTAGGGACACGAGGATGCTGAAGCAGGAGTCCACCCTGTGGAGGCGCCGTGATGGTAGCCTTTGTATCTTGTCTTTAAAAGATTTTTTTTTTTTTGCATTTATTTGTTTGTGCATGTGTGTGGGTGAAGGTGTGCCATGGCTCACATGTGGAGGTGACAGGGCAGGCAGCCTGCAGGAGTTAGTCCTTGCTAGGGTCTAACTCAAGGCATCAGCAAGTACCTTTCTTTACCTGCTGAGCCCACTTACTGGCAGCTTTCATTATCTTGAAGATCTTCTTGCTTTTGTAAGTGTAGCTCTGAAGTTGCTTGGTGGGAGCAGGAGCTGAGAGCTGTTTATCCCCCTCCTCTTTTTTTTTTTTTTTTTTTTTTTAAGATTTATTTATTACATGTGAGTACACTGTAGCTGTCTTCAGACACTCCAGAAGAGGGAGTCAGATCTCATTACGGATGGTTGTGAGACACCATGTGGCTGCTGGGATTTGAACTCAGGACCTTCAGAAGAGCAGTTGGTGCTCTTAACCGCTGAGCCATCTCTCCAGCCCTTATCTCCTCTCTTAAGCTCAGCAAACCCAGCCCACCTTCCCTGAAGTACTTCTTGTGTTCATTTCCAGAATGGCTGTTTTGGACCTGAGCTGCTCTGTCTTCTACTTCTGCTGGGAACATCCAGGTTCATGACATTTAGAAATAATTTAAAATACATGTGTTGTATCTTCTGAGCGTAGAGGGACTTCTTATAGCCCTGCCTTCCAAAGCGTCATGCTTGTTGTGTGACTGGCTGCAGAATGTCAGCTTAGCTGGCTGGGGACTGGAGGGCCTCCCTCTTGGGAATAGAGTCTGCACATTGCCAGTCGCGTTGACAAAAGCTGCAAACCTTACTCTCCGCTTGCTCTGCACGGGGCTGCTGGAGGCCATGTTTTCAAGAAGAAAATAGCTGGCTCTGAGTGTGGGTCTTGCTATCGAGGAGTGCTTTAGGTGTAGGGCTGTGTGGTGCCTCCTTAGGATGCTTGGCTCTTAGATTGCTCTGACTTCACCTTGGCTCTGCTATTTGTTCTGGGATCTACTTTTTACTTGTATATTGTATTTCTTTCTCTCTCTCTCTCTCTCTCTCTCTCTCTCTGTGTGTGTGTGTGTGAATTTGCATAGCATTTGTTCAAGTGCCCAAGGAGGCCAGAAGAGGGTTGCAGGCCTCCTGGAACTGGAGTAAGAGGCAGTTGTGAGCTGCATGATTGTGGATGATGCACATTAAACCCAGGTCCTCTCCAAGACCTGGGTAAGCTCTCTTTAACAGCTAACCACCTCTCCCCATTTCACCTTTAAAAGTGGGACTGTTGTATGATTGAGTAAACAACTATTGCACCATATCTCATGTACCACTGCCTCCATGTGATTCCACAGTGGAGCACACAGGTGGAAGGACGTTTCCTGACTCTTGGGAATGATGTTCTGACTCAGTACTGTAATGGTTCTGTAGTGGTCCTGGCTCCCAGTGGCCAGGTGACTACCAAGGGTTTGGTCCCTCAGGACTGTGCGCACACTTACAGATTGTATCAGGTGTGTCCAACCCTGACTGTAGGCTGTTTGTGGCATTTGGGTGAGGCTAACTGAATAATGTAGCCCAACACACAATTATATATTTAAAGTATTATGAATTTAAATAAATAAACATGGCAGCTTCATGGTAGTTTCTGCCCTTCAGAGGCTGTGTGACCTGCAAAAGAAACAAAGAGGCAGCACTCTTTCGCTCAAATGGAGCTTGCTATCCTCTGGCCTGTCCCTTCTGTCCAGTGAAGGATGAATCTGTGAGGTTGAAGTGATACCTTACAACTGCCGACAAAATGACACAACTCAAGCCAAGTTAAAGTATATAAAGGCAAGTTTATTGGGAAGTCGTTCTTGGGCAATGCAGTAGTTTGAATATGCTTGTCCCATGGGAAATGGCACTCTTAGGAGGTGTGGCCTTGGTGGAATAGGTGTTGTCTTGTTGAAGGAAGTGTGCACTGGGTTGGTGGGCTTTAAGATTTGTTCCGCTCCAGCTCCACCAGTGCGGGAGAGTGTTGCCTCTTGGTTGCCTCTAGATCAAGATGTAGAACTCTTAGTCCTTCTCTAGCACCATGTCTGCCTGGATGCTTCATGCTTCCCACTGTGATCATGAACTAAACCTCTGAGACTATAAGCCAGCCCCAATGAAATGTTTGCCTTTATAAGAGTTGCTCCGGTCATGGTGTCTCTTCAAAGCAGTAGAACCTTAACTAAGACAGGAGGGTTCAGTAGGTCCAAGAAATGGAGCCAGGGAAGTTGTCTTGGGGAGGGAGACAGAGGGGAGAGGGATGAGAAAAAAAGAGTGTGAGTACAAAGGGAAAGAAAAAATGTAGGGGAGAGGGAGAGGGATGTGGAGAGCAAGAGGTCTGAAGGAGGTTGTGCCATGTCCTGTGACAGGGAGGGACTGAGGGACAATGGGAGAACCTGGAGGCCAGGTCCACTTTGGTGTGTAAAATATGTACCACGGCTGGCTGGCTGTCCCAGATCTGAATCCCAACATGCAGTTTGTTCATGAACCATGTGATTTACCTCTTAAGCTAGCTGTATTTTTGTTTAATTCAGTGAGTGCCCTTAAAGCTTTGAGAAGTGTCATTTGCAAAGTCATTAACTGTACCACAGCCCTTTCCACTGACGCTGGGTCTGTGGGTTCCTACCTACTATGGAGGGTGGCACAGTGCCCGGGACTGGCTACCTTGAATCCCCTTCCTCGCTGTTCATGAAGTGAGAAACCTGTCTACCTGTAAGCTAAGATCAGGCAAGGTTTCTGCCAACCTGGCGAGGGATTCAACCTCTCCTAAAACCCAGTGGTGTCCAAACCCCACATTCGCAGGTTGGACCATTGAAGGTTCTTGTTTTCTCCCGTTCTTCCTAAGGGATCTCCGTGAACTAGAGTGGTCCTCATGTTTCAGGCTCCCGAGTGCTGTGCTGGACAGGTGTGACCATCACACTGTCCCTGACTTGCCTTTCACTGTTGTATGTTTCACTGTTCATTCACTGATGTCACAGTCATTTTCGTGTCAGTGTTTGCTGAGGCTGATGTGCCAGATCCCCTACTTTTCTTTGTCCAGTGTGTTCATTCTCAGGACAGGTGGAGAAGCTGAACTTAGGTCAAGTGCCAAGCCTCCTCCCTGGCAGTGTGGCAGGCACATGCTTGAGATGTGAGTACTATTGTGGAACTCGGGAGCCAGACCTGAGGACGAGCCAGGAATACCAGCAAGTGTGCACTGCACTGCCAGTTTTGTTGTAATGAGTTGTCATATCAAAGGGAGAATGTGTGAGCCATGATCCAGTCCTCCGTGAGGTGGACCTCAACACTTGATGATGCACGCACACCCATTTGCTGTTTACCAACTCGAGTAGTCTTTTCTTGTCCTCATGCAGTCCTTGTGGATGATGTATCAGTCCTTTCTTGGCTGCAGGGCTTTGGGCACACACGGGCTTTTCTCCAGGGCTGTTTTCTTGTTGTGACTGGGTAACTTTCTGAAAGCTGTTTTTAAAATCCTCTCTCCTCTGTGGAGGATGGAAGGGGGGGAACAGTGTTTGCAACCATGACTCAGCCCCTCATAGAACAGTCATTCTGACTGGAAGTTTGCAAGCAGTCATCCTGCTGGCATCGCAGCTGCGAGTTCTTTAAATATTTGCATTTTATCACTGCTCAGCTCTTGCCTTCTGTAGGGGAGGGAAGTCTCTGTCCTCCAGTCCACGTGACCATCTTTGATGCTGCCTTTCCAGGAGGAAATGGGGGATGAAGATAGAGTAGTTACCTAGGTGAGCTTGCAAGGTGTGAGCCTTGCATTTCTGACCAGGGGTCCTGGAAAGCGGCCATAAACTGAGTCCTCCCTAGTGTGGAATGACAGCGGATTCTTCAGTGTGCCTTGGAAGGGTTCTGTGTAAATGAAAGTGGAAACCAGTGGTTTGTTTTTCCTCTCTTCCTCCTTTTCTTTCATTTCTTCCTCTCCCTTCTTCCCTTCCCTCCCTTCTTCTCTCCCCTCCCTTCCCTTTCCCTCCCCCCCTTTCTTGAAATCCAAGTTGGAGCAGAGTGTAGGGGCAGAGCGTTAGGGTCTGGGTAGTACTTAGAGTGCTGCTCAGAGTCACCAAAGTATTTTATAAACATGCCCAGAGGCTGCTGCATCACTGGTAAACTTGTCTTTTCATAATGATGTTTGTGACTCTTAAGAAAAAAAAATCGCAGTAATTCCAGTTTTGAATAAGTAGAGCCAACTGGGCATGGTGGTGCGGGTCTTTAATCCTAGCTCTCAGGAGGCAGAAGTAGGTGGAGCTCTGGTCTGCAAAGGGAGTTCCAGGACAGTCAGGGCTGTTACAGAAATACAGTCTTGAAAATCCAGAAAAGAAAAAAGAGAAAGAAAGAGAGAGAGAGAGAGAGAGAGAGAGAGAGAGAGAGAGAGAGAAAGCAAGCAAGCCCTTTTGGCAGTGGCAGGAGAACAAGTAGTGTTATTTTTGTTGTTGTTGCTTGTTTTGTTGAGATTGGTCTCACTTAATTCAGAGTAGCCTGGAACTTTTTTGTGTAGCTGAGGATGACCCTGAACTCCCCCCCCCCTCCTTCTCTTCCTCCTCTTGTAGCTCCCAAGTGCTGGGATTACAGGTGTGTGGCACCAAGCCTGGCTCAAGAGCTGGCTTTTGAAGAGTGTTGTTATTTGACAGTATAAAAAGTTAGTGCTTTGTGTTGTTTTCCCACAGATTTCAAACCCTGAGTTATAATAATGGGCGGATGGTGCTCTGCTGCCTTTTGAGTGGAGAGCTTGATAACATTTGACATGTGTAGACACTGTTGCCATTCCCACAAGTCAGCAACTCTCCTCTGCCATTTTGTAGCCCTCACTTATCCCTTCCCTCCTCCACCTCCAGGTAGGAAGCCATTGCCCTGTCTGCTTGCCTAAAAATGCAGAACCTTAGGACCAGAGGGAGGGGATGTTTGCAGGTTTGTGCATCTTGGTTTAAGATTCGGATGTAAAAGCTTTGCTTAATTCAGGGTCACAAACATTTTGTCCAGGTCTTACAGATCTGGGTCTTACAGCTGGGCTGTGATCCATTTGAGCCACTTGTGTTTGTCGGGGGAGATGTATAGAAGGCCCTGTGCTCCCTGAAACAACAGTGTACTGCCTGGTTTTGTGTGTCAACTTGACACAGGCTGGAGTTATCACAGAGAAAGGAGTTTCAGTTGGGGAAGTGCCTCCATGAGATCCAACTGTAGGGCATTTTCTCAATTAGTGATCAAGGGGGAGGGCCCCTGTGGATGGTGCCATCTCTGGGCTGGTATTCTTGGGTTCTATAAGAGAGAAGGCTGAGCAAGCCAGGGGAAGCAAGCCAGTAAGAAACATCCCTCCATGGCCTGTGCATCAGCTCCTGCTTCCTGACCTGCTTGAGTTCCAGTCCTGACTTCCTTTTGTGATGAACAGCAATGCAGAAGTGTAAGCTGAATAAACCCTTTCCTCCCCAACTTGCTTCTTGGTCATGATGTTTGTGCAGGAATAGAAACCCTGACTAAGACAAACAGCTAGTTGTTTCAGGACTATTTTCTAAAGTATTCTCCAAATTTTAAGGGAAAATTTTCTCATTGGTCTGAAACTTGTGGTTCTGGGCACTTAGGTGTCTTCATGTCCTTGACTGCTTTTTATTCTCTGTGCTTCATTTAACATCTTTAGCCCCTGATGGCAGGGCCCTGTCATAGTGCAGCAGGTTAGAAGGGGAGGGGATGCTTGACCAGACAGATGTACTTGGGTGTTCTCCTTACTCAGATTTGCACAGAGCCCTGGACACGGGGCTTCATGGACATCCTTGGTGGTGGCTTCTGGGCAGTGTCTTGTTTCCAGAGGTGACTGTGGATCTGCCAGCACAGAGAAGTGCCTGGGTAGGTGAGATGTCAGGCACCTAGGCTGGGGATGTGGCTGTGTGGAGGCCACCTCTCGAAGTGGGGCCCAACAGTGGGGTGACCTGCCTGTTGAGTGAGTGGCCCTGGCTCCTCCATGCTCCGACTACTCTTGGCCAGCTAGACGACTGTGTAAGGAGCTGTGTTTGTTCTTAGTCACAGAGAGGCTCTGGGCAGTCTAGGCTTGCCATTCCCAGGAAGTGGAATGTTTGGTCTACTTTGGGCCTCGGTGGGATGCTGTGGTCCTTTCAATGCCACCCTCTGCCTTGTAGGGGTTTCTCCACGTGCCAGCCAGCCTCATATGGACCTCTGAGCAGATGACAAGGAAACTGAGGCTAGGAGGAGCCCACATGTCAGACGCCCTCCGGCTGTCTGTTTGGCTCTTAAAGTCTGAAGGATTGATTGGCTTGCTATTCCTGCACTCCTCCTCCTAAGAGTGGTTTATAGGCCATCCCTATAGGTCTTCATTGTCAGCAGTGGAGAAGGGTCAGAGGGTTGAGATTACAGTTCTTCAGTGGCTCCTGGTAGCCCTCATAATAAAAGCCCAACCTTGTAGAATGGCCTCTGCCTACTTCAGGTCTCGCCACATTCCTGTCATTCCTGTGCTTCTCCTCCAAGGAAGAGGTAACCCCCACCCCCTCTTCAGTCTTTGCCCTCACTTTGTCCTTCCTCTCCAGGACTGCCTGCCATCTTAGTTATGTTAGTGCTCCTCTTTCCCCAGAGGATTTGCTGAGGAAGCTCAGGGCCTGTGGGATCTGTCTTTTTTAAATGGAGCCCAGTCTTTAGCTCTGCAGTGGTAGAAGCAGACGATTTTGGAATCTACGAGCGGGCCCGGTGAGGACCCTTGGCTTGGAACCATTTCCCTGTGAGGAGTGGCTGTCTAGGTTGAGCTGGGTTTGCTGCCTTTTTTTTTTTTTTAGATGAGAATTACACTGACTCTCTTTTTCTCCTTTTCTCTTTCTCCTTCCACTCCCTCCTTTCCTCTTTCCTTACTGAGAAGGGGTCTCTCTGTGTTACAGGATCTGGCGAGGTGGGATGGCATTAGAACTATGTAGATTAGGCCGGCCTCACACTTGTGACAGGCCTCTGGCTTCCGTCTCTGGAGAACTAGGATTACAGGCATGAACCTCTCACCTAGCTCCTCGGTTGATTTTTGTGTGAGTGCAGAAATGCACGTGCCCAGTTTGTCTATGGCAGTCAAAGGACAACTCTTGGGGGTTGGTTCTCTCCTGCCACCTTGTGGGATGTGGGAATTGAACTCCTGTCGTCAGTGCGTCCTGAAGTGGTACCTCTACCCACTGAGCCATCTCACTGCTCCAACATAGTTCTTCTGATGTGTCTGTTGCTGGAATTTGGATGGTAAGTTCAAAGACTAATTTGAGTTCTGGCAGTGTTTCTTTGGAATGTAGGGGCTGGGCCAGGGTTGATAAGAATGGCTCAAGGCTGGTGTCTCTGGAACTCACAGCTTTCCCTCTGAGTGCTTAGGAACATTGCTGCCCTCACTGGCTGTAGACCCACAGCTGTCTGACTTGGTTCTTGCTCAGCTGGGATCAGGGAGGGTGCAGGAAGGATTCCTGGCTTGCATACCTGAGGCACACTCCTACAGGCTCTTGGGGTTCTGACCTTTGAACCAGATGATTTCAGTCACTGTAGTATCTTCTTTTAGTTACTAGGGACAGGATTGAGCTATCTCATTTGATTGCCTGGTGTTTCAGGGAGCTAAGGGATGTGGGGATGTAGAAGAGAAAGGGGGACACGGAGAGGTAGAGGGGCATAGAAGGTTGGGGTACATGAACATGAGTTTATTGATTGATTGATTGATTGGTTGATTTTTTTGTCAGCTTCTGTTTCCAGCCATGCTTACCTGTTCAGTCTGAGTGTGTTTCTTCAGTAAGTTCCCTGTGCTTGAGAACTTTCTGGGGCGTTTGGCAGGGGTAGAGAGGAAGGGTGATTGGGAGGACCTCCCAGGAGTTGTCCTGTGTTTCCCAAAGAAATAGATAGGTAGACAGGCAGACAAACAAATACGTGTAAAGAAGAAATGAGAATAAAGAATATATCGAATAAAAAAATAAATTTAAAAAAAAAGAAGAAGAGAAGAAGCACTCCAGGGCCCTCTGTTCTCCCCAGCACACCCAAGTTTTTTGCCCTAATCCATGTTCTTTGGAAATGGGTATTTAAAATACAATTCTTAGCAGCCTTATGCTACTGCTGACTACTGGTTTGAACACGATGGTGTGGGTCAGTGGGGGTAGTGGTTGTTCGAAGGAAAATGGGCTGTTTTGAGTTATTTGTAACTGAGTGGCCAGTTGATGTCCTGGAGGGAAAAGGCAGCTGTGTTGAGGGGTGTTGTCTAGAGACCTGAGGTGGAGCTCTTCCTATGGGTCCCTGAGCAGCCTGTAAGCAGCCATGCAGATTTAGGCCCCAACTCTTACTGTAATTCTACATGGTCAGTGTTGTTATTATACATAGATGGGACCCAGAGAAGTTGTAAGTACCTGGCCAGGGCCTGGAGACACAGCTCAGTAGTTAAGAGCCTTGATGCTCTTCCAGAGCTCCCAAGCTCTGTTCCTAGCACCCACATCAGACAGCTCTCTGGAAGATCCAGTCCTTCTGGCCTCTAGAGAAGTCCAAACACATGAGGCAGAAAAACACACATGAATACATAGGTAAAAAGAAATCTTTCAACTTACATATCTAGTAAGTGACTGAATCAAGATTTGAACTTGGATTGCTCTCAGTGTACAGAGTCAGGACCCCATCTCTCGCCATACTTGTGAACTAAGTATTGGGTGTGCTAGCCTTGTGGGCCATGAAGGAGAGATTTTTTTAGTCAAGGCTTTCGTGGAGCAAATTTAGTATCTGTATGTATATAGAGCTGCACATTTGTATTTCTAAAACGCACACAACGGTCTGTGCCTTAGTTGTCCCAGCTGTGGGAATTTGGAGATTTATAAGCAGAAGAATGGGGTGAGATCTGACCTGAGCCTCAGGAAGGCTTTCCTAGGATGTACAGGAGAGAATGGAGATGGGATACAGAGATAAATGCCTGTGTTTTGGTGGCGGGGGCGGCGGCGGCTACTGCCGCCGCCGCCTCCTCCTCCTCCTCTTCTTCTTCTTCTTTTCTCCTCCTCCTCGTCCTCCTCTTCCTCTTCTTCTCCTCCTCCTCCTCTCCCTCCTCCTCCTCCTCGACTTACTTATTTTATATATATGAGTACACTGTAGCTGTGCAGATGGTTGGGAGCCTTCATGGACCAACCAGCTGGGATGGTATACAGGGTGGCAGCCACTTTGAACAGCAGCATTGCTTTGCTGAGCCTGGGTCCTTTTCCTTGGATGTTGGGCAAGCTCTTCTTGGCAGCAGCATTTCCGTCTTTCATAATCTCTAGGGTAGCTTCTGGTTTTCCTTTTTTCTTGTTTCCCTTTGTGTAATGCTTACCTTTCTGTAGTCATTCAAAAGGGAGTCCAACTAGAGGTTGCCTGACTTGAGACTATATGGTGGCAAGGGATTGCTGACCTTGTAGTAAAAGTCTCCTACTCAGAGTAGATTGTGTATGTTGGGGTGGTGTGGGGGAGTAGGGTGGGTGGGGATGGTCATGGAAGGGTTGGCCAGGTGGAGTGTGTGGCACAGTTGTTCAGGCAAGGTGACTTTGATGTTTCCTTTGCATCGCACTCTGGTGGAATGAGAGTGAAGCCAGGTAGCCAGTAGCTTTAGAGGAGTCATCAGTCCTGTAGTCTGCAGGGTGGGTCACCTCAGGTGGTGCAGTCAGTGTGTGGAGTCTGAGATAAGAAGTGTGTGTGTGTGTGTGTGCGCGCGCGCGCGCGCGCACATACACACACACACATACACATGTTCATTATACTTTATCATTCTGTCTTAACTCTTTCCAGACAAGGTCTCTTCCTGACCCTGGAGCTCACTGTTTTTCTCCTAGCCTGTCTAGTCATGTAGGCCCAGCCACCTTCCTGTAGCCAACCTGCTTCCCCATCTTCTACACCACTGTCTATGTATGCATTTATATGTGGAAATTTACACTAACAAAACTGTCACAGGCTAAGTTTTAGGGACAGTGTGGAGATATTTTTGTTCCATATGGTCTATAGGCTAAGGGGATTCTGCCAATAGGAATTTTCCTGCCTCACAGGCAGTGCTCACAGGTAAATACCTGTACCACACATTGAGTCAGTGGCTCTCAACATCTGTCTGGACCCCTTAGGGTGGAGAACGATCCTTTCACAGGGGATGCCTGAGACCATCAGAAGACAGATATTTATGACATGTTACGATTTATAACAGTAACAAACTTATAGTTATGAAGTAGCGACAAAAATAATTTTATGGTTGGGGGGTCACCATTTAAAGGGTCTCAACATTACGAAGGTTGAAAGAACCACTGCCTTAAATGAATGCATGTATTCCCAGCAGGAAGAATCAGACTTCATAGTGAAGAAGGCATTTGGCCAGGGCCATTGAGATCTATGTGTTGTTGACTGTCTTTATGTTTAACCTAATATTTCTTGGGCAGAGATGCAAGCATATGTTACTATCCTGGGCATTGGACAATGGCAAAAGCACTTCAGATGCTTTGGAAATTTTTTGTATTTCAATTATGTGTAGAGGCCAGTGGTCTGTGTATAGGGGACTGGTCAAGAGGGTTGAGTTCTACTTTGTCAGAATACAGTAAATGTAAGGGTTCTGTGATCTAAGCAAATCTGAGCATCAAGCCAGTCTTTGGAAGACACTGGGTGTGGCGGCCTTACAGATTCAGGAAACTTGAAAAGAGCCAGGCAGGGACTGTTGATTCCAAGGGGCAGGAGATTCCCCAAAGCCCAACTGAGATGCTGTTCCCGGGGGAAGAGGAACTGGTCCTGGGGATGGAACTGCATTTGGGAATGTCATAGAGCATCCTGCAGAATGGGAGACAGAACAGTCTAGGCCAGGCTGTGTTCATTCAGGATGTTACCTACCTTTGTGTGAGTCTCAGGTGACTCCACTAGAACTTCAGGCCAGAAACACAGCACATCATCCTCAGGAATGCCACACACGTGGCCAGACTGCATTCCTGAACTTACTGTCAGTTCATATATAGAAACCTCCCTGAGCTCTGCCCCATGTGGGTGGGTGAATTCAGGGCAGAGGAATGTCATTGCCTGGAGCCAGGAGCCCTGCTTTGCTGTCAGCAGGACAAAGTAGATTCTTCGTTCAGCCACCAACTTGATATGGCCCCATGTCCTTTTTCTGTTGCATGTAAACAAAGGCTGTTTGCAGTGTTTTTCATTGGGTTTCTTAGTTACAAGTTACTACATTTGTTACTGTATGCTCAAGCCAGATAAAACAAAAGATAAACACGGAGGTGGTAAGGATAATAATAAGCCTCAGACTCAATTCAGGTCAAGCCAAACTGACTGCTTGCTGTGGCAGAGCCGTGGGTGTCTTTCCCTAGGTTCTCACAGCATACCCACCTTAAAGAGGAAGCTTCAGTGGCATCACTTTGAAACTCAGTAGTTCCACTTCCCTTGTGTTTACTTGTCTGTCTCAGTTTAAGATCTCAAGAACAAAGATCTTACCTGTGTTCATGCAAACAACCTTAAATTCAGTGGGGGATGAATGAGTGAATGAATGAATGAAGAGACTTGAAAGTAAGTTGTCTGCCGGGCGGTGGTGGCGCACGCCTGTAATCCCAGCACTCTGGGAGGCAGAGGCAGAGGCAGGTGGATTTCTGAGTTCGAGGCCAGCCTGGTCTACAGAGTGAGTTCCAGGACAGCCAGGGCCACACAGAGAAACCCTGTCTCGAAAAAAAAATAAAAAACAAATCAAAAAAGAAAGTAAATTGTCTTCTGCTCTCCACACGAGAGGGTGGATGTTCTCAAAATGAGAGAGGGAAGGAAGGCCTAAAACTTAGAGGGCTGCAGGCAGACCAGACTGTCATATTGGCCTAAAAGCTGTGGGGGTGGAGAGCTGGGTTAGGGGGGAGCTGGGTTGAGGGGAGCAGGGTTAGGGTGGAGCTGAGTTAGGGGGAGCTGGGTTAGGGGGGAGCTGGGTTAGGGGGGAGCTGGGTTGGGGGGGCTCAACACTCCTCTGCTTTTGGTTCTGCATTTGCTAGAGTTTTCTTCTTGTGTCGGTCTTGTGACATTTCCGTCATCTGTCTCTAGGTTAGGAATATCTTGTTTAATATAACTTAAAACTCATCCAAAAGAAAAGAGATGGATGTGCAAGTTGTATTTATTTAGTTTATCTTTCAGGTATATATGGCCTTGTGGCTAGACCCAGAGGCGTGTGTGAGCTAGGCAATTGTGCTTACTCCTGAGCTGTATTTGTAGTTCTTCTTTTTTGTTTTTGTTTTTTGCTTTTTGCTTTTTTTGAGACAGGGTTTCTCTGTGTAACCCTGACTGTCCTGGAACTCACTCTGTAGACCAGGATGGTCTCGAACTCAGAAATCCACCTGCCTCTGCCTTCCAAGTGCTGGGGAGTGCAGCATCACTGCCCGGCGTATTTGTAGTTCTTAATAAAGCAGGACTCAGAATTGTCTTTGCATGCATTTGTATTAATGTTCTATGTAGAAATAGAGCTGGTGTATATGTGCGTGTGCTGGTTCAGTTCCCAGCATCCACTTGGCAGCCCACAATTCCAGTGGAGATCTGACACCCTCACACAGACATAAATGCAAGCAAAACACCAATGCACATAAAATGTTTTAAAAAGTATTTTATTAAAAAATGTGGATTTCATTTCTTAAAGCATTCAGAATATTTTGGGTATAGCAAGCTGGTATAATCAAATTGACAGACATTCCCCCTGTCATGCACAGACTACAGTTTATTCTGTCAGTAGATACCAGATTGCTTCATTGGTCCAGACCATGATGAGCACTGTAGCATGGCTGTGAGCCTTCTTTATGCAGACCTGTCGGCCCAGGGACACCTGCGTTTCTTCTGGATGATACTCAGGCACAGGTGGTTGAGGCGTGTGCTCAGCATGTAAGGGATGTGGTAGAATCTAGCTTTTCTGCATACTCATAAATGGACTTGGCCACTTTGGTGCCCACAGGTAGGCCCTAGGGTCAGTCTTTCCAAAAGTCAGCTGGGTCTGCAGAGGAAGTCTGCTGGCTCTGTGTGGACGCTGTAGGATGGCAGAGGTGAAGAAGGAAGGAGAAGAAACTGCTTCTCATTGCTTAGGACCCGACAATTAGATGATCTTCCTGGGACAAAGGAGCAGCTAGCAGTCACTGCTTTCTGCCTTCTCCAGGAAGAGCTCTCTACTGCTTGTGTGGAGGTGCTCGACACACAAAGATAAAGAGCCTCAGGGAAGGCCCTCCTTCCCGATAGGCAGGCGTCTCTGTCATTTGGAAGTAGGTGGGGTAGGAATAAGAATCACAGCCAGTTACCAGGTCAGTTTGTGAGGCACACTGCCAGTCATCTGCCGTTCACCGTAAGTGCTGTGTATGAGGTGGTGTGGTGACTTCCATTTGTCATCGCAGTACTTGGGAAGACGAGGCAAGAAGATTGTTTCAAGTTCAAAGCCAACCTTGGAAACTGAAAGGAAGGTGCTATAGGTAAAGATAACGGTGTTGGATCCTTGGTGGAATTGAACTGTCATTCATTGGATGGAGCCATTAGTGTGGGTAGCAGTGATGTTTTTGTTGCTGTGATAAAAAACACCATGACCAAAGAAATCAACTTAGAGAAGAGTTTGTTTTGGTTCCTGTTCAGAGGGTTAGAGTCCAACAGTGGCAGGGTGGAGGCAGCCAGCGGGCATGGGTGCTGAACTGCAAACAGAAACAGGGAGGGGAAACTGGAAATGGAGTGCGACTGTACACTTCCAAAGCATACTTCAACATACTTCCTCCAAGGCCACATCTTCTAGACCTCCAAATAGTGCCACCAACTGGGGACCAAATGTTCAAAGCCAGGGCCTATGGGGGACATGGAGGACAGCCAGAAGTGCAAGTAGGTACCCATTTGGAGTGGTGAAGGTGTGATCCCCAGCTGCCTGGGGAGATTCTGGAAACTGGGATGGAGAGCCTATGGGAGGAGGGCTCTCCCCGCCCCCCACACACACCTCTTGATACCCTGCCTTTCCACAGGCCCAGAAACAGGCAAGTTTCAGTCTTGGACTCAATTATGCAGACCAGGCTGGCCTTGAATTCACAGATCCCCCTGCCTCCGCGTGCTGGGATTAAAGGCATGTGCTGCCACCACTCAGCTCAGAAACCAGCCTTGTATAAACTAGGTGGCATGTGATAGTTTAGGTACCAACTCTTTCTGTTTACAGCTTAGTGTTAGTGAGATAACCCTCTGAGACTGGCGAGAATGAGGAATGCTGCTGTAGCCTGGGGTGGAGCACTGTGGATGCTGGGGAGGCAGGGAGCAGTGAGCCTTGAGCAGCTCCTGCAGATTTGGCCTCATGCTTTGGAAGCTACCCACCGCCATCTTCATTAGTTACTAGTCACTTGTAGTTATTGATCCCTTTGTATGGTCATGAGCTTACAGTGGGATCTCCTCCATTTCAAGGTCCTTACTTTCTTTGATATTTTCATGGACTGTTTTCCTTTGGGGTCTGGAGACACTGTGGCCATGGTCAGCACTAACTAAATATGCCAGTCTTATTAGTTCTGTTCACCCAGTAAAGTAAGACTTACTCATGACAATCTCCTCCTCACACCTACCTTTCCTCACATGGAATTCCTTCATGCTTTTTGAATTAGGGACCCATCATCCAGTGCTGTGGCCACATGGACGTGAGTGTTGGTCCAGGGTGCCCCTGCCTTTGAGTTTAGTTGAGGGTTTTAACCTTCTCTAGGTATAAAAGGAATTCAGGGGACTTTTCTGTTGCCTTCTTTATCTTCTAAATCAGTGAAATGGAGACCTGGTATTTCTTTCTGAAAGCTTCAGGCATGGGGTAGGGGGCAGGCTGGCTATTCTACCCTGTGTCCTGTCACCTGCCCTCTTGGTCTTGCCCTGGCTTCCTTTGTCAGAGATGCCTCAGCCCACCTGACACCCCCTCTTTCTCTCAAAGCACGGAAGTCCCTCCTTATTTCTCCTGCCCAGCTATTAGATTGATGAGTTCTTTATTGAGCAATCTGAAGATGATAGAGAACAATGTTTTATAAAATACTGAGTCAGGGAATGCTTCATAATAATGACAATAACAAAATCTGGCCTGCACCCACATCTCCTGGTGCAGGAATCAGTGTTCAAGTGCATGGTGTACAAAACACTCCCCAACACCTAGGGTTTATGCTTCTTCCAGAAGGGGTCACAAAACCTCACACTTGGCTTTTTGGAGTAAATGGTGTGGAATGACCTTGTTCTTTGTCAATGAAGTGTAACACAGTCGGAGCCAGCTGTGGACTAGCCTCCCTCTGGAGCAGGGACTTCAGAATGGCTGTGGCATTCAGCTGCGGCCAGTTGTCATCTGGCATTGTGGGTATTATCAAAGCCCATGGGTAGACATTGACCTGTGGGCTTCGAAATGCAGTGGTCCTAGCCTCTGCACAGTAACAAGGTTGACCTTTGACTTTGGCCGCCATGTGGTCTGTCCAGTTAGAGGACTCAGAAAGGAAGCCCGCTATTTCTCATTTCTAAAACCAATAAATGCACGTTGTAAAATAGAAATGCAGGTGTTCAAAAGAAAAATCACCGTAGCACCTCAACATACATTTTCTCCATCTTTATAGTGACTGATAAGTAATTCTCTATGGAGAAATAAGCCAATTAAAAGAATTAAAAAATTAAAAAATAATAAAATTAAAACATTAAAAATTAAGAGCCAGATTTGAGTATATTAAAGGCAGGTTTATTGGGAAGCAGCTCTTGGGTGAGAGTTCATTGGTCCCAAGGAAGAAGGCCAGGAAAGTTGTTATTGGGAGGAAGACAGGGGATGGGGAAGAGAAAGAGAGAAAGGGAGAGCAGAGAGAGAGAGAGAGCAAGAGAGAGGGAGAGAGAGAGAAAGAGAGAAAGAGAGGGAGGTAGGGGCTAAAATGTTTCTCTCTGGATTATATAGGAAAGAACTTCTGGGGGAGGGAAAGCCCAACCCATGGGCTGGAAGGGTCAGGATAAAGGGTGGAATTTGCCCGATAAGGACTTGGGGATGCTGGCAGAATCTGGAGGCCAGGAATGGTCCACTTTGGTATGTAGAGTATGCACCTCAGCCTCTTGTCTGAAATCCAACAGTCAGACATGAAGACACATGTCACAATAGTCAGTTTCTCGTTGTTAATATGTATGTGTGCACATGTGTGCACCACACAGCATGTGTGGAGGTCAGAGGACAACTAGCAGGAATGGGTTCTCACTTGTCATGTGGATCCTGGGAAGCAAACTCAGGTCAGCAGGCTTGGTAGCAAGTGCTCTTACCTGCCGCCTGCCGAACCTTCGCTACAGCCCTAAGTGTCTTTTCTAGGAAGATCTCTTGAAGATGAAATATTGGGAGGTAACAGGCTTTCTTTTCTTTCTTTCTTTTTTTCCTTTTAAAATGTCCTTGATGGGTGAAATAAAGGTGGCTCTTTTTCTTGCCTTCAATAAAAGGCACTTTCTAATTAAGTCAGGAGCTCCCGCCTCCCTTGGAAGTGACTGCTGAAGATCAGCTTAGGGATTCACGTTTCTAGGGTTAGTTGTTTACCTTCTCCGTTCCCTGATCTAGCTTGGTTCCCTGCTTAGATCCCTAGACACAGTGCTTGCCTCTCTGTGGGTCTCTGGGTATCTGTCTACCTACCTGTCAGACTTGAAGGTGTCTAAGAACAGGCACGGTGAACTGCTTATACTTAGCCTGTAGCTTTCCCTAATCACAGGGTCAGGTGGAGTGTTAGTTCTCCATCACCTAGACAGTATAACTGTGAAGTCGATAGGCTCTAAGATCAACCTAAATAACACACTTGTGGGCATGTATTTGAGGGGATTTCTGGATTGGATTACTGTGGCAGAAAGGCCCACTTTAACTGCGGGTAGCACCGCTGTGGGCTGCAGTTCTGGACTGAATAAAAGACGAGACAAGCACTAGTCTCCAACTCTGCCTCCTGACTGTCTGTCTGTCTCATGCCTTCTGCCATGTGGACAAGACCCAATCTTTTTGTTGTTGTTGTTGTTTTAGGTTTTTGGATTTGGTTGTTTTGAGGCAGGGTTTCTCTGTATAGCCCTGGCTCTCCTGGAACTCACTCTATAGACCAGGCTGGCCTTGAACTCAGAAATTCACCTGCCACTGCCTCCCAAGTGCTGGGATTGCAGGTCTGCACCACCACTGCCCGGCTACAACCCGATCTTAAGTTGCCTTTGTTAGGCATTCTGTTTCAGCACTGAGAAAAGTAACTCATAGACTCACTATAACAAGCACATACTGTAAAGGGAACAGTGATATTGATGGGCGGGTTTGGTGATTTCATGCAGTTAGTTGCCCATAGCTTTTGGGCTTGTGTTGGGGCAGCACCTCATGGTGCTGTATGGTGGAGTTGAGTGAAGCAGAGGACACTTGGTAGCTGGGATTCAAGAGAGAAAGACCATGGTCCCACAGTTCTCATGGAGGACATGTCACATTACCTATGACCTGGGAATAGTTTGTACATTTTCTGGGGCAATATACTGAAGATGGAACACAATTCAAGAAGAAATCTGAAGTTAAAAAAAAAATGCCAAGCAAGGTTCAGTGAGTTTGGGGACATTTTTAGGAATAAAAGTAGGTCATGCTGTATGAATGTGCTATTGGTATGATTTTCACCCATTTACTTATATTTAATTTCACCATCTGCTACAGCTTGGCTAAAGAGTCCTCACTGAGTCACTACTAAGGACTTGTAGAAGGGAGCATGACCTCCAAGGGAACTGTGGGTCCATGGTCTTCCCGTCTTGAATCTACTTTTTTTTTTGGAGACAGCATCTCTCACTGACCTGGAGTTTGCCTGTAGACTAGACTGGAGCGTCAGTACACCCCAGTGCTCTGCCTGGCCCTGCCTTATCAGCCACGAGACTACAAGCATGTGCCGCCAATCCAGGTTTTCCCTAAGTGTTCTGAGATCAAATTCAGGTTTTCAGTTGCAAGGCAAGGACTCTGCCATCTGAACTATTATTTCAGCCCAACACCTGCATTTCCTTTTTTTTTTTTTTTTTTTGATGTATTTATTTATTATTAAGTACACTGTAGCTGTCTTCAGACACACCAGAAGAGGGCATCAAATCTTATTACAGATGGTTGTGAGCCACCATATGGTTGCTGGGATTTGAACTCAGGACCTTAACAGTCAGTGCTCTTACCCGCTGAGCCATCTCTCCAGCCCCAACGCCTGCATTTCTAACTGAACATGTGGTGGCAAAAATGTCTTTTTGGCTGGGCGGTGGTGGCGCACGCCTTTAATCCCAGCACTTGGCAGGCAGAGGCCTGGTCTACAAAGTGAGTTCCTGGACAGCCAGGGCTATACAGAGAAACCCTGTCTCAAAAAACCAAAAAAAAAAAAAAAAAAAAGTCTCTTTGGAGGCTAAGATGTCAGATGGCAGTACACGTCTTTAGTTCGGGCCCTCAGGAGGGAAAGGCAGGTGGATTTTTGTGAGTTCGAGGCCAGCCTGATCTGCATAGAGAGATCCTAACCAGCCAGAGTGCCACAGTGAGAGAGACCTTGTCTCAAAAAGAAAAAAATAGATGGCACTGGATTGCCTCGAACATTCGTGCACACACATACACATTTGAACATATGTGCACGTGCACACACAGAGTCCAAGCACTGATTCTCTTGGCGACGTTAGGGGTTTTATAATCTGTATAGCGAGGGGAAAGACCGTTCTACCACATTGCTGCTTTAGCTGGGCTTTCAGCTTTAATGAGCTTGGTGTTGCTGCTTCCTTTTTCTATTTTTTTTCTTCCTCCTCTTCTCCGTGATTGGACAACTGCCAGAAAAGCAAAGAAGCTTATGTAAGAGATTTTACCTTTTTTTTCTAAATTTTGCCAAAGATAGTTCAGCTTTGTGCTGGTGCATTTTCTGATAGAGGCTGTTAGAAATTTGGCATAGATGTGGGAGGAGCAGAGCCAGATGACTCATTTACGTCTTGGTTCCTAAAAAATAGGCAAGACTAACATTACGATTGAAATTAGCCACTACCCTCCTCTCTCCAAACGATCTAACATCACCTGACTTTACTTAGTAGTAAGTTTCTGACACTGACTATTCACTTGGTATTTGAAGATAAGCACAAATCATAATTAGCACATTTTGTTGTCTGCCTCAAAGCCATTGAACCTGAGTTTTGCCACTGCAAGGCACTCTGACAGCAGAGAGAGGCTGAGTGATGCTGGCTGGAAGGGACCGTTGGTAGAATCAGTGACCTTAAAGTTTGAGTCTCAATAAAGTATACTTAGGCCAGAATGGTAGGGACTTAGCCTTGACTCTGATACCTTGCGCTACAGTTCATGGGCTGTAGTGTGCTGCAGAAGTGGCAGTGGCTGAGAAGTTCTCTTACTGGAGTTTTGTCAACCCCCCCCACCCCCCCATGGCAGAAGTCATGCAGGAGCCCAAGAGGAGCCTCCTGCTTTTGCAGACTTACAGTATTAGGATTCCATTCTCTGTTATCTGCAGAAAGGCAGATACTATTGTCAGGGCAGGAGGATCCCAAGTTCATGTCCAGCTTGGCCTATACTCTTTAAAACCACAGATGAGTGTTCACTGGGTTGTCAAGCCAGGCAAAGGCACAGTGGACTCTGAGGCTGGGGAGATGTTTTGTCAGTGCCACTTGGTTGTATGCAAACCAACATCTTGTAAAGGGAAAGAAGGGAGGAGGAAGAGAAGCAGACGGGGAGGAGCGACAAGACCATGAGTCCCAATCCTTCTAGACTAGCAGTTCTCAGCCTTCCTAATGCTGCGGCCCTTTAATAGTTCCTCATGCTGTGGTGACCCCCAACCTTCAAATTATTTTCATTGCTACTTCATTTTGCTACTGTTGTTTAAACCATAATGTAAATATGTTTTGGAGATTTGTCCAAGTGGTCATGACCTACAGGTTGAGAACCACTGTTACAGGACAACTGTATCCTAGTGGCCTCTGCTGGAGCAGCTGGCTTGCTCTTCCTGCAGATGTGGAGGTTGGAATGCTAACGAATGGCCCTGTAGTCAGAGTGCTCTTGCAGGACTTTACCTCTAGCCCAGCTGAGCCATCTGGCTTTGTGTTTCTCAGTTCAGGGACCCAGATATATGGGAAGCATGAGCCTGTTGAGGTTGTCTGTCGTCAGGTACCCTTGCCTCCCCTTCCCCTTCTGCCACTGAGGCTGAGTGATAACTTCTGTTGATGCGGTCTTTTCTGATCGTTCTGTTAAGAGATTTCCAGAACAAGATTAAAGAAAGCGAACTCCAGCTGATTTGTACAAGCCTAGCTGACTTTTGAGTGACATGTCCAGGTGAACAGTGGCATGAGAGAGAGAGAGAGAGAGAGAGAGAGAGAGAGAGAGAGAGAGAGAGAGAGCGCCTGAATGTTCATGTGCGTCATTTTCCCTCAAAGTATTTTGTCAGTCTCATGAGTTAACTTTACTCCATTCTTCCTCTTCGTTCATATTTTAAGGTAGAAACTGTCCTAAAGTGATCCTTTTTTCAGCCACTGCCACTTAAACATGGCATCCTAGCTGGCTGTGTGGAAGGGGTAGGACTTCTGGGAGGGAAGCGAAGGGAGACAGTTTCCTGGTTGGAACTCAGGTAGCTGGGCTTATGCAGCAACACCTTTACCTGCTGAGCCATCTTGCATATAATTTTAAACAATCTTTATTAGCAAATAATATGTGTACAAAAAATGTCCAGACATGAATGTGCATGGGTTTTCACATATACAGTATGTGTAATTAGTTCAAGAGCAACAGGCCTGGGGGTGGGTTCGTACTTTAGTGACCCAGTGCTGTATGAGATCCTAGGTTCTGTCTCAAATACTGAAGGAAAAAACCCAGACAGACCCAGAACCTCAGACGCCCCCTGCTCCTTTTGCTCCTTCCCACTTCCCTGTCCTCATCCCAGTGGTTGGGTGGGGTCCTCCCCTTGCTCCAGCCCGGGGGCTCATGGCTGTGCATTCTTGTGCACACACTATACCCCAAATTTTAGCATTATTTTTCCTTTTTCTTTCAGTTCTTTGTTATAGAAGAAGTGGGGGTGGCATTTTCTTTTTCGTCTTGACTATCTGTGAGCCTCCTTCCCAGCAGACAGCTGTTCCATCCCTGTCCCTGTCCTATCTTCTGTATCAGGCTCCCCTTGTCTTCCACTAGCAAGCTGCCTCTGCCTTGCCTTGGAGAGTATAGGGACACCCAGGTTAGCCCATCCACAGAGGCAAGCCTGGGCAATATTGCTACTTTACATCTGCCTCTGAGACTCCAAGCATGCCCTTTTCTGTCCTAAGTAGAGAAAGGTGCTAAAGACAAGGCTGAGTCTGTCATATAAGCTGGTGATCACACACTGGTTGGGAGGAGCAGCATGAATTCGTTACCAGACCTCTTTCTCTGGTTTTCCGTGGGAAAACTGAGATTCCTGGGGTCACTTTCTGAAAGGAAAGCTGTTCTGTGTTGGCCCAGGCACCCCAGGCACGCAGGAGCCAGCGGTCAGAACCTGGAGCTTGTACTGTGAATGCAGCAGTGGAAGGAGTGACCTTATCTCAGCAGCCAACAGGAAATGATGAAATGTGCTGGGAGAACTGGGCTGGGAGAGGGAGGTCAGACCGACCAGCAGGGTCGGAAGGAGGCAGGTACTCAGCAGATCTGCAAAGTTAGGCTGCTGCAGCCAGCGGTGACAGAGAAACGTGAGTGTGCTTTAAGGTTAAGGCAGACCTGTCTCAAAGTAGGATTTCTGCACCTTCTTTTTTCCTGTTCACGTGATTGCCAGCAGACTCACCTTGTAAGTAAACGCACCTAGTTTGAGAGGTTCTTGACGGAAGTATTCAGCCAAGTTCCATATTAACCAGCATGGAATGTTTTGTCCTGAGAAAATGACTGCAAGTGCTTGATTCTCCTGTGCTGGATTTTGACCTGAACAGAAAATGAATACTCGTGCTTTATAACATTTGACTGTGGCTTGGACGTGTACACAGGGTTCCTTTCCTAGTGGATGACTTTGAACTGCTTCAGCAGGGTTTCTCCGGCTGCACTTCTGGAGGAACGCTCCTAACTGCCTAGCTAACTGAGTCACCTGAGTTAACCATTTGTTACTAGAGGGCTGTTACTTGTTACTTCCTACTTTCAGATGCTGTGCTTATTATTTATGATGTTTCCTTTCTTAAAAGCCAGATTTAATCTATAGACACAGAGAGAACAGCCTGAAAATGAGCTTTTCCAGCTGACTATACTTGCCTGGGGGGGGGGGGGCGCTCCCCGAATTAGCCTTCTGTTCGCTTGTGGCCTGAGTCAGCTCTTTCCTCATTTCTCTTCTCAGACCCTGTGCCCTGTCCCCAGCGCTAGAAGCTTTATGTCCTTACTGGATATCAAACATTTTGTTTTAAAAACTAAGCGGCCTCATACACATTTTAAATTATTTCTTATCTCAAAAGTCATATTCTGAAAAAAAATTACCACTCCCCCTCCCTTATTTTTGTAGCACTCTAAGTGTAACTTAAAGCTTAAAAAGGAAAAACATACCCCCACCCCTGCCCCATTAAGTGACCATCCCTACATGACTCACTCTTCTTGGGTTACCTATTGCCATGAATGTTGAACCAGGCAATGGCCTGGTGCAGCCTTTGTAAATGTCCTGCTGGTGTGGGCCGTGCCAGCACCCAGGCACACTTGTGTGTTAGAGCACCACTGTTATGGTTTGCATATGTATCTAGCACTTTGTGGGGCACGGGAAACTTGCACAGTATAGAATGCGGGACTTTGAGACCTTACTCAGGCCCACCAGTTTTAGTTTTGTTCTTGTAGCTATGAATGCCTCTTTCATCAAATGTTCTGGATCATAGAAAATTCTACTGAATATTCTTTAAATGCCAAGTTTGTAAAAATAACAGAAGTTTTAATAACTACAAGCCAAAGCATGCCTTGCAGGTGAGAGTGCTCTACCAGTCAGTCAGTAAGAATAAGCCTTCTTTGTTGTTCCTTCTTTTTATGTGACTCTTCATGCTAAGAAATTTTGTGGCTTAGTTTTAAAGGTAGGAACTTGGTATTTGAGTTAGCCCTCGGAATGGCTCCATTTTGATAAAGGAATCAAAAGGGCAGTGACTTGTTCAAGGTCACATGACTTGTTAGCTGAGTCCCAGAGCCAAGATACCTGCTTTCTAGGTCATTACTTTCTGCTTGGTAGGCATGCTTTCTCCACGTTATACCTTGGATGGTCTCTTCTCCTCTCAGATCACATGGTGGGAATGTTCTCTTGCTGAACTGCAACCCTGGGCCTAAGAGTTCATTTCTTCTTTTTATTTCCAAACACTCAGCTTTTATTAAATAACATTTTTTTGCTGAGTACTATTTGGCATAGATGCATAATGAATAAAGTAGATTAATATAGAGTATAATGTATAATGAGGTCATTGTCAGTACAAAGGGCACTGACAGTTCTGCCTCTGAGAGATACTTTTTCTGAAAAATAAAGAGGTCTCTATTTCATGGGGTTTCCTGCCTCTCTCCTAAATTAGGTCCCAGCCGAGTGAGCCCCATTCTGTGTCACCTGTAGAGGAGCCTGCCAGACCTTTTATGATCACATCTAGTACAAGAAATGGACAAGTACTTCGTTCTTCTTTGAAAGAGGAAACATGACAGGAAAACCCTGAACACAAGCTCTTTTTCTTAGTATTTGTGTGTTTGTTTCAGTTCCTGCATGGGAATACTGACAGCTTTTAAGTCTTGAGACAGGTTTTGCAACTTGAGAGACTTTTTAAAAATTATAATTTTTTTTTGTTTTTGTTTTTGTTTTTTGGATCTGTTTTTTTCAAGACAGGGTTTCTCTGTATAGCCCTGGCTGTCCTGGAACTCACTCTGTAGACCAGGCTGGCCTCAAACTCAGAAATCCGCCTGCCTCTGCCTCTCCAGAGTGCTGGGATTACAGGCGTGCGCCACCACCGCCTGGCTACTTTTTAAAAATTATAATGTAAATAAATAAAGAGATGGTTTACTTAATGAAATGGAATTTATTCACAGCTTTTCAGAATCTTTATACTTAGTCTCTTGGAATAGACCAGTGCTTAGCGTGTGCACCCCTGGACTCAGTCTCTAGCATCCAGCCTTCACAAGTTTTCTGCTAAAAACTGAATTTGAGTCCTGAACTGAAACTCAGATAAAGCAGAGACTGGCTGAGGACATTGTATGACTGTCTGTCCACCTTGGCTTGGGTCTCTGCCGGTGTCCAAAGCCTACTTAGGACCTTGGGGGAGGTTTATAGATTGCATGTGTCTTTATTTTCTAATA
Source organism: Apodemus sylvaticus (assembly GCF_947179515.1). Lineage (NCBI taxonomy): Eukaryota > Metazoa > Chordata > Mammalia > Rodentia > Muridae > Apodemus > Apodemus sylvaticus. The sequence continues at coordinate 52,032,984 of NC_067488.1, read as the reverse complement.
TATTTAGAGTATAACCCATAAAACTTTATGAACCAGGCAGGGTGTGGTGCACACCTTTAATCCCAGCACTCTGGAGGCAGAGGCAGGTGGATCTCTGTGAGGTCCAGGCCAGCCTGGTCTACATATTGAGTTCTAGAACAGTCAGAGCTACACAGTGAGGTTTGTATCAACTGAAAATATTCCTGCTCCATGGTATGGTTAGGAGGAAGGCTTTTCCTGTAGACAGGAGAGAGAACACAGCCAGAGGCCTCTGGACGAGTCCAGAGCAGAGAGAAGATGGGGGGGAGGGGAGAAGATGGGGGGGAGGGGACGACACAGAGTGGAGAAAACATAGTGAGAGAAGCAGAGAGAGATGGAGGGAGGGAGGGAGGGAGGGAGGGAGGGAGGGAGGGAGAGTGTGAGTGAGCACAACAGCAAGGATAGCAGGGTTAAAAGAATGAGCAGTTGGGAGAGGGGGAGGGGAGAAGGGCTAGGACGGACTTTGAAATGTGTAGCAGGTACTTGTGATACCAGCTTAGGCTTTGATAGGCAATAAGTGCCACAGGTTGCCATGTCCCTTCTGCCAGAAGTAAGACAAGTAACTTCACAATTCCTGAGGAATGCTGGCTTCTGTCTGACTCCCAGAAATCCTCTTACAGTCCAGGTTGAGCTCATTTCTGGATAGTTGGACTGCCTTTAGAGTTTGGGGAATTGGAGTTTTCTTTAGATCTGACAAGACCATGATTAAATAATAAACAAAATTTCTGACATACATTCCAGGAAAATGGGTATTTTTAATAAATATCTTATTTGTGCTTAAAATTGAATTTAGTAAAAGTATACTTACTATAATCTAGTACCAGGGATCCCATGCCTTCCTCTGGCCTCTGTGGATACCAAGGATGCATGTGGTACACAGATACTCATCATACAGACAAAACACTGGCATAGATAGATGATATAGACAGACAATAAATTGAAAAAACCATAGTGAAAATATAAGAGTGAGTCGGAAACATTGAGAAACAAACGTCCCTCAGAACTTCTGTACTTTTATGTTTTGGGGGCCTTTCTTCAGACACGGTTCCATTCGGCCTTGGAGGAGATGGCGGCTTTTAGCAGCAGGCAGAGACTTGATCTCAGAGAGTAACAGGAAGGGCCGAAGTCAATGATGTGGACGAGAGAAGGAGCAAGCTTAAGAGATCGCAAGATTCCTCATTTTGTAGATTTGAGGGTAGGGTGCAGGGTGGGGGTGGGGAAATAAACTTGGGCATGTTGGGCAACTCCTGGACCACTGAGTTACTACAGAACTCTTTAAAAGCAATAGGGGGTTGTTGCCGAAAGCAGAGGCAGATGGAGTTCTGTGACTTCAAGGCCAGCATGGTCTACATACTACTAAGTTTCAGGTCAGCCAAGGATACAAAATGAGACTGTCTCTAAAAAAGAAAAATCAGGAGTGGCTGGAGAGATGGGTAGGCAGTTAAGAGCACTTGCTACACTTCCAGAGGTCCTGATTTTGGTTCTAAGCACTCAACAGTCTATTGGGATCTGACACCCTCTTCTGGCCTCTGGGAGTAACTCCATCCCCCAAACATATGAATGCCTGCATGTATATATATGCATCATGTGTGTGCCTTGTGAAAACGGGGGCAAGGTGATGGCCTAACTCTTGGAGCTGAGATTATAAACAGTTATGGGCCACCATGTGGATGCTGGGATCTCATTTGAGCCAGCCTCACTGGTGTATTGGAGAGCTGGTAAGGGCCTTGTTGGATGGCCTGGGCTCTGATGCTGGAGACTGTCTAGAGGAATGTCTTTCATGGGCTTCCAGTCTAGTCCATCCACCCCACGATAAGACAAAGGCCCAGAGTCCTCCTTAGTGTGCCAGCTAAGAATCCTTGGCTTGGTGGCCCTTCTTTTGTTTCTTAGTATCTTAGTTTCCCTCAGAACTCTCTGATGCTCAGTTTTAATCCTGTCCTCTACCTGGAGAGCACCATGCTTACTATCTCCAGAGAGATGGTCCTCTTATCACAGTACTCCCAGCGGAGAGAATCTGTGTAGAGCACAGCCTTTAGGGTTCCTTTCTGCAGAGCTTTCGGGTGGCATACATGTCGAAGAGGTCTAACTTTTCCAAGCTGGCTTGGCTGGGCATGGGCTCTTTCTGGGCAGACGTTGCTCAGCATGTCATCTCTCCAGTGTTTCTGGCTCTCACTGTTGCTGTTCATCTCACTGAGGCTCTGAGGGCAACTGTCTTTTTCTCTGCTTCAGCTATGTTAAAGTCTTGCTTGTGCTTATAAGGCTCCCTTAATCTGTACCTTAGTGTCTTTGATTATTCTGAAGAATTATCCTTAAATACTGCTTTCTCCTGCTCTTCTTGTTTTTGTTTTTCGAGACAGGGTCTCTCTGTGTAGTCCTGGAACTCACTCTGTAGACCAGGCTGGCCTCGAACTCAGCAATCTGCCTGCCTCTGTCTCTGCCTCCAGAGTGCTGGGATTAAAAGTGTGTGCCCCACTGCTGGGTCGCTTCTCCTGCTTTACTGTATCTCTGTTGTTGCTGCCCCTGTATCTCCCTGTTTCTCTTCATTTTTGAGGGTTTCAGAATAAATTAAAATTTTTATTGAAAATATGTAAAAATTGTGACACTTGCTATGTCTTTTCTTATTTGTTTAGTTTGGAGACAAGGTTTGTACAGAGCCCTGGCTGTCCCGGAGCTCCCTATGCAGATTTGTTTGCCTCTTCCTACTCAGTGCTGGGATTGCAGGCATCTGCCACCACGCCTGGTTCATCCTATTTCTTTTTTCTTTTTTTGTTTTTGTTTTTGTTTTTTTGAGACAGGGTTTCTCTGTATAGCCTTGGCTCTCCTGGAACTTAATCTGTAGACCAGGCTGGCCTGGAACTCAGAAATCCACCTGCCACTGCCTCCCAAGTGCTGGGATTAAAGGTGTGCACCACTACCACCCGGACTCATCCTATTTCTTAAACCAATATATATATATTTTTTTTAATTGAGTGTGGAGAAATGAGTAGGGCAGAAGGAGGAGAATTGGAGGCAGACAGAAGAGATGCTGATTGTAGTCCGAGGTTGCAATAGTAACCAAGATATTTTCTCCAGGGCTCCTCAGATAATATTTGGTAAGGCAAGTATGGTGATTAGGTGTTTTGCTGTGGGTGGAAATGGGATTCCTTTTTTTTTCTTCATACCACGATCACTAGAAACGCATCCTGGGAGAGATGGTGATGGTGTTGTGTCTTGGGCTGTCCTTGTTTTTATCAACAGTCGTGGTTTAAAGGGATGTCTACTCTGAATCAGAGAAGACAGGCTCAGAAGCACAGCCAGCTCATTCTAGATGCCATGTGGCACCATGGAGCGGGGTGCATGAATTTGTATAGTCTCAGAACAACAGTGGGCCATCAGTACATTTACTGGCTATGTTGGTGGGAGCATCAGGTAGGCGGCCCACAGCCAAGATGGGAAGTGTCTTCTGTAAGTTCTGTATGTCATAGCATCCTTAGCTTTAGGCTTGGAGGCTAGAGGTCAGCTAAGCCTACTGATACATCCTGAGAGTATATCCTGAGACGTATATCTGTTGGACAGATATGCCAAGTCAGATACAGAAGTTAAGAAAGATGACCACTAAAGGGACTGAGATAGCTCTGGTCCTTCCTCTACCATCTCACCAGAAGCATAATGCAGCCAGGGTCGAGCAGTCTGCATGAGCTTTAGAGAGGATCTGTGGGTGCAGCTTCTTCAGAGGACCTTGGTGCATGGTGCTTATGCTCTGCTAAGTGACATCTGTTCGCTGGGTGACTAGGCCAAAGGGGCTGACTGGAATTAGGCTCAGGATAGGCAGGCTGAGAGCATGAGAGACCAGCATTTGTGGAGTGCCTCAGATATGCAGGCATGCACGCTTAATGTGTCATTTAAATTTATAATTTTCTCCATGAAGTAGAGTCTTGATTACCCTCATTTTACAGATGGGAATGAAACTTAGAAGTTAAACCTTAGACCCATTATTGCTGTGACCAGAGTCCTGTCCTGTCCTTCCTTCCTTCTTCTCTCTCTTTCTTTCTTTCCCTTTCTCCCTCCCCTCCCCTCCCCTCCCCCTCCCCCTCTCTGTTTTCGAGCTCTGGCTGTCCTGGAACTCACTCTGTAGACCAGGCTGGCCTTGAACTCAGAAATCAGCCTGCCTCTGCCTCTCAAGTGCTGGGATTAGGCATGCACCACCACTGCCCAGCCCACTTTTTTTTATATAAATGGGATTTTGCTACTAATTTATGCTTTGCTTACACAGGTTTCAGATTATTGCTTGATAAATGAGTTTCCTGTTGCTCCAAACTACAATTTTGTTGTTTTTAAACTAAAATCAGTATCAAGTTAGAATCAACTTTCCTTTCTTCCCTCTCCCCTCCCCTGCCCTCCCCCCCCCCAATCTCTGCCTAGGACACTGTGTCTGTGTCCCTCCCCTCCTCTTCCAGTTTCCAGCTGTTGGGAATACCATCTGTAAACTGGCCCAGTGCTCACTCTTCTTTGGGGTGAAATGCTGTGGGCTCCAGCTGGAACGTGCAGATGAGTAAAATGGATTCTTGAAAAAGTAGCATGATAGCTGAATGCAGGCAATGCCTACACAACTTAGAAACCACTCTTCCTGTGGTTTGTGTAGCTTTTTAGCTTCAAAGGTGTGTGGCTAGAGAAGTATTTGAACAGTTCCCTTCTGAATACAACTTCTGAAAAGTGTGGCATTGCCATGATTTTGTGTCATTTTCTAGCATTCTTGTGGAGGTAGGCTTTGAATATATATATTTGAGTAGGGTGGGGGGAAGGGATTCATGGTAGGGAGATGGGACATAAGTCACTCGTGGTGGCTTGAGGACTCAGGCTGGTGTCTGACCCATGTACATTGCTATTTGTAGATAACAACCCCCTCCCCAGCAAGTCAGCCCTGCTGTGCTGTACAGCTTCTGCTGGTACACAGGCTCTTTCCTGGGACGCGCAGCCCTTCACTGGAAGAGGTTGTCCACTGTGTTGGAGGAAGTTCCTTCCGATTTTAAGTGAGAACAGAGTGCCTCAGTGCTGGGGACCTGGCCAGAGTCATGGTCACCCAGCTGCTACTGCTCAGGAAGACAAGACACCCCACCCTACCCTCAAGCAGAAAGCTGCTGGTCCCACACAGCCTCCAGAGCAGATTGGATTCCATTTTTCAGATTAACATTGTCTCACATCTCAGAAATATTTTGCCTGATGTGATGAGACCAGCAGAAGGTATGGCCTTTGAGGAATCAAAGTCACCGATGTCAGAGACCTTGCCTGGTCATGTGCTGTGGCATTATCGCTCTCTTGCCGTTTCTAACTTTCTGCTCAGTGACTGTCACCTCTGAGGCAGGACTGCAGTTCCCAGAGGCATCTGCTTTGTCAGAGTTTTCTGTGGGGAAGCGCCTCTGAAACTGCTGCCTGTGCACAGGAAAAGCATCCACTCCTCTGTAGACATAGGACCACAGAGGCCCTTTGTGTGACAGGAAGTCCTGCTTCAAGGGGGGCGGTCTCAGAGTGGAGGGCTGAAAGGAGCTGGGAGCTGACCTGGAACTCTGTGATTTGTATGTTGTTAACAATGCTGTGTCCGTGCCTGGGAGCCTGCTTCAGCAGCGTCTGCTCCCACCACACAGATCTCTCCCCGTCTCCTTGTGAATGCCCCCATTTTCTGTCCTTCTGAACAAAGGACACCTCCTGACCTGGTCTATATTTTTTTCCCAACTTTGGCCTTCTGACTCATCTGGATCTATGTGACTTTCTGGGAGTCGAAATGCACCTTGGATGGAAGCTGAACAGGTAGCACCCCTGACTGGGAGTCTCCAGGGAGTGTTTGATGTGGGCTGTGGCAGGGCCTCGCAGAGGCTAGAGCAGAGGGAATGGAGTCACGGGTGACATACAGAGACTATCTGCAGCAGCAGCACCTCAGTTGCCATCCCAGTATCTGCTGCTTTGTGACATGCCTCTCTGTGTATCTGCAGCCATCTGCCACTTGTTCAAGACTCTTGATTCTGGTGTTAAGATACCTTCAAGTAAGAGGCCAGCCAAGGTGGAGCTGAGCTGGTGTGCTCTCTAGCAGACCCTCCGCAGGCAGGCAGGCAGGCAGGCAGGCAGATAGACAGACAGACAGACAGACAGACACAGGTTTGTTGCATGGCAAAAGGATTCTTTTTTTTTTTTTTAAACTACTCCTAACTCCCAAGGGTGGGTTTCTCTGTGTAACAACTCTGACTGTCCTGGAACTTTGTTTGTAGACTAGACTGGCCTCAAACTCACAGACATCCACTTGCCTCTGCAACTAGAGTGCTGGGATTAAAGGCATGTGCCACCACAGCTAGCTGAAAGGATTCTTTTCTAATAAAAAGATTTATCTTTGTTTATGTGTATATAAAGTAGGTCATGCATGCCAGTGCCCCTAAAGGCAATTGTAAGACACTCAATTGTGAACCAGACTGAGGTCCTTAGGAGAGCAGCACATGCTCTGACCTACCGAGTATCTATCAAGCTCTGCCGAAAATAGTTTTTAAAGATTATTTTATGTGCATAAGTATATGTGCACCATTGAATGCTTGGGGCATAGGTCCTCTGGAACTGGAGTCTTTCTATGATGATAAGCTACCTAAGAATTGAACCTGGGTCCTTTGCAAGAGCAACAAGTGCTCTTAACCTCTGAGCCCTCTCTAGCCTGCTGGTAAAGGAACTCTAATACTGTTAGAATAGCACTTTGTCACCTTTTGGCAATCCACTTTGCATTGTCCCCAGTCCTTGTCACTCACTGAATTGACTTGGTTGTTATGATTCAGACATGTAGTTACTTGGACATGTAAGTGTGTTCCTCATGCCAAGCCCCGGGAATAAGATGAGGATGCACAGGCCTTTCCCTGAATATTGATTGTCTGTGCCGTTCTGTGTATATGTCCAGTTGGAAATATAAACCCCTTTCCAGCCTGTCCATTATGGTGGTTGTGTGTCTGACCTGTCAATTCACCATGTTTTCTTAGCTTTGGAACATTTGACTTGTCTCCAGTTTTTGCTGTTATAAATATTACTGGGATGAACATTTTGTTCAAGCTATTTTTTCCTTTGCGTTTATTTGCTTGGGGCGTATTCCCCAGAGTGGGACTAGAGTCAGAGGTTGGTAACTATTATCAGCCTTGTTCTGTATTTCTAGATTTTTTTCCGTAAAGCCTTTTGGCGACGTGAGAGTATATTCCTGTTTCCCTTAGCTCCATCCTAACAGGTTATTGACCTGTTTTAAGGAAGCCCTGCTTCTTCCTCCCACAGTTCATTGTGTTCCATCTGTCTAGGTTAGGCTTCACTAGTAAGCAAAGTGAGTTTTCAGGGATTGAGCATGACAAACATGTTGGCCTTTCTTACCGCCCCCACTTTCCCAAGAGTTCCTGTGTAGTGACTGGGTATGTGTCGACCTGGTCACAGTGATAAACCTGGGCCAGGCTGATCTAAGAGACGGTTCCCTACAGCTACCCGGTGAAGCCTCCTCAGTGAGGGACACAGAAGAAAGAAAGGACAGTTAGGACTTCACCTCAGCTTTCTATTCATGAGTCCACGAATGCATCTGCTTCTGCCTCTGCACCAGCTCTTAAACACTGCTGGTGCTAGTGTAAAATGGTGCAGTTGTTTGTCAAAAGGGCGTGGGAAGGTATTTCTCAGTATGACCCAGCAGTTCCTAGGTCTGCGCTAGAGAAATGAAGGTGTGTACAGGGCTAAGCAGAGACCTGTGCATACGTGTGCAGTGCAGGACTAACGTGATGCTCATAAACACATTGGAGTATGTTCATACAACCCAGTGCTGTTTAGCATTAAGAAGGAGTGAAACACTGATGGGCCACAGTGCTCCTGAACTTGAGAGCATGTGTAGTGGAGGATGCCAGAGCGCATCCTCTGTGGTTCCTTTAAGATGAACTGTAAAGGGAGACTGACCTGAGACAAGAGCTAATTCAGTGATTGTTAGGGTGGAGGTAGAGGTGACTGCTCAGGGCTGTGGGATGTTTTGTGTAACGGAAATGTAAAAATTGACTGGAGATGCTGGCACAACTTGGTGAACTTGATAGAAATCCCTTCGTCTGCTTTAAATGGGTAGAGTGTGTGAAAAATGCATAAGTTGTATCTTAGAAACATTGTTCTATTTTCAATAGTTAGGCCTTTTTGCTACCTCCAGCCCTCTGCTAAATAATTCTCTTCCTTAGTGCCGCACCCATGGTTTCTGGGGATTGAAGCCAGGACCTTAGCTAGGCAGTCATTATACTGGTGAACTCTGTCCCTATCTGATTTTTGTCTCTGCTAGACAGATGTGTGTGGGACCTTTTCATTTATATACATAGACCTCCAGTCCGCGCTTCCCAGCCAGCTTCACCCCTTACACCTCCTGGCTGACTGGAGAGTATTCACACTAGATAATAGTAGGTGTATAGCCCACTCACAAGCATCGCCATGATGGGTCAAACCTCCTTCTTAAAAAAAAAAAAGACCATTGTTTTGATGCTAAGTAGCTTCCTGTAGTGATCTCTCAAAGGATCTGGTATATGCTCAGTTCTCTCAGGCAGTCTCTAAGAAGGTAGGCACTCAGGAGACATTACTGAGTGATAGATGGGTCCTGTCTATAAAAGCCAGTGACAGTGACCTTCCATTTCTATGGAGAGAGCCAGACAGGACAGGGCATATTTCTCCCTCAGCATATTTCTCCCTCATGTAGGAGGAAATCTCTCTCTTTCTCTTTTTAAAGATTTATTTTATGTATCTGAGTACACTATAGCTGTCTTCAGACACACCAGAAGAGGGTATTTGATCCCATTATAGATGTTTGTGAGCCACCATGTAGTTGCTGGGAATTGAACTCAGGACCTCTGGAAGAGCAGTCAGTGCTCTTAACCACTGAGCCATCTCTCAGCCCCTACATAGGAGTTTCTTAGACAGCTTGTGAAAGCCACAGTGAAGCCCTCAAGTCCAGGTTTTGTGATTCTAGTCCCTCTCAACCTTGAGAGCAAAAGTAGTTGGGTGTTTCCTCCAACTGGGGTGCATTCCCCACTTCCTCATGGGGGCAGCTCTTCAGGAACTGTGGGCATCTGTGGAGGTATTCTGCTTACCCAGCTCTATCTGGGTCTCTTCTTACCGTTTTTTCTTTCCAATGTTTAGGTTCCTTCTGTGTGTTTTCTTACATTACTATTGACATTCTTGTGTGAATATCAAATTTTAAAATGTGTCAATGTTTGTTCTTTTACAAGCATTTTAATCCTGTAGAGTATCAGCTGGTATTCAGGTCTAGGAAATCTTCAGCTGAGTGAGTGTCCATGTTACCTTTCTAGGGCACTTGCCAGCCAGAGGTATAGAAGACATTGTGATGAGATCAGTTTTAGACACAATCCTGACATTCCATTACATAAGATAAATGCCTTTTGGGGGACTACATGTTGTGAGCCCCAGATCTTCACTGTTAACATCCTGTGGGTGGGCTGGTGTCTGACAACTGGCCTGAGACCTTCTGATTTTGAACTTCCTCCTACCTCTGTGACTTGAGACAGACATTACCCTAGAGCAGGGCAGCTGAAAATGACCAAAACACCTGGTCCTTAGCTTGTTGTCTTTGTACTATTAGGATACAGAAGACCCCAGAGGCAAAACAAATTACTACATGAATCTACAGCCTTCTTTTTTTTTTTTTTAGATTCTTATCTCACACCTTATCACCCCCTGGGACTCCGTCCCCCTCCTTGTTCCATTTCCTGCATGCCTGGTGGTTTGGGTCCTGCACAGATAAGCAGAGCAAAGCCAGTTTTTCTTCATGGAGCTGCAGGAGCTGAATGAAGACAGGCTGCATGATAGCTGGGCAGACGCAGCCCAGAGGTGGCGCCAACTGTGGCAGGCTGTTAGGACGTAGCTGAGCCTGAAGGACCTGGCAGAGTTGGGCCATTAGTGATTATACACTCTCTACTTGGGTTGACCTTGGCACATAGCACGGTCTGGCAGAAGGAGCTCTGCTGAGGTCCTCTGAAGCCTGCTGGTCAGAGCGCAGCAGCCGTCCTGAGATGCCTTCCATTCCTGTAGGAGTCAGGAAAAGGAAGGTCATGCCTTTCATTGCGGCTGTGGTTCCAAAGGAGTGAGGCTTTAGCAAGCACGTTGTGTTCCACGCTTTCCTTTTGGGCTTCACAGAACCATCTTCGTGTTCACTGTCAACCCTGCTCTTTTCTGATCATGTCTGCTGCTTTCTGACAGGAAGCAGTTTAGAAACTCTTCTCAGAGCTATCTCAAGTGATTATTTGGCTGGTTTCAAAAACACAATTCTGTTCAGTTTAAATGCCATTGGTTCTTTGTGTTGATATGAGACAAGCATTTAGCAAAATGAGGTTGTTTATTTTCTGCATGTCTATGGGTCGAGGTAGGTAAACTGAGGAATCTGATGGGTGGGTGTGGCTTTGTTTTGAAGGTGTTGGGAAGATTGAAGAAGTCCAGGACTGTCTGAGATGAGCCAGCCATGCCTATGTGACTGGTCTCTAAGGGGTATTGGGCCTTCCTGTTGCTTGGTTCTGTGGGTTGAGAGGGGTGTCTCGCCTTGGGATGGGCTCTTCGTGTTGGCATGGCTCCCACCTTCTCTAGGATGGCAGCAGAGGGATTGACCCTCACACCAGGCCTTGCAGGGTGAGTCAGAGTTGACCAGAAAGAGCAGTCTGGGACAGCAGTGTGTCACACTGGTGGTTGGTAGTTCACAGAGGCTGAGGCCGCTAAGGGTTTTGTGTCATTGAGGGCAGTTAGCGTGAAGGTGAAGGAGTGTGCGTGGCCAGGAAGAGGTCATCCTGGCAGTGAGCCCCGAGTGCCTGCAAGCTCTCACCTTGCGGCTGGGTCTGCCTTGTCTGTCAGATGCACTGCCTCGGCTGTCAGTGTCACACTCAGCCCTGGTTCTGCTTTAGAATTTCTTCTTTTTGAAATACTTTGCATGAATGTTCGTCTCTGTACTCCTAACTAAACATGTAAGATCTTACTCATCTAGTAAAATTAGACCTCAGGGCTTCTCTTTACCCTGTCCTGTTTCTCAGCTGGGGAAAAAGCCTGGGAGACGAGTCTGTTAAGGAAGGCTGCTATCCTCTCAACAGTGAGAGCAGTGTGAGGCACTGCAGCTCTTTGCTGGTATTTTGGTACCAGTTTATTTTTGAACAGTTCTGTGTAAGCAGAGTTTCCTCGTGGTTCTGTTACTAAGGAGGCTCCATGACATTTCTGTAGGTCTGTATGCTCATGCCTGCATGCGCTTCTGACCACCGTGGGAGCTGTCTCGGGCAGAGGCGGCAGCAGGGTTTCTCCAGCTGCAACAGTAATTTTCTCTAAGTGGGAAGAGTCTGTTGTTGCAGCACTTACAAATGTTGGGAAGGAGCTGGTCTGGGACAGATGCTGCCGTGGCTCAGGGATGTCAGGCCTCCAATCCCTCCTCTGCCTTGAGCCCTTCCTCTAGCTCTCCTGGTTGAAGGCACAGGCAGGCAGGTTGGCTTGGGAGATGTTGGTGCTGTGTGCCTAGCAGGCCCTTGGTTCTTGAGCGCCTAAAACAGGAGCCATTTTTTTTCTCTTACATTTTGTTTAGAAATGATCTCATATTGTAGTCCAGGCTGACCTGGAACTCATTACATAGCTGAGGCTAGACTTGAGCTTGTAAGAACTTTCAGAAATCCTCCTCAGCCTCTAGCCTCTGGAGTGTTGGATTGCCGCTGCGAGCCACCATGCTGTTTGGATTATTCTCATTAATCATTTCTCTTGGACTTAATCAAGGTCCTAAGGAGCCTGCAGGTCTATCCTAGCATTCTGGCCATATTTACTTTGCTCTCTGGTCTGTGCATTGGGATTATTCTGTAAGGATCTTTTCTACACTCCAGCTCTTAAAGAAAGTGTATGTCCTAAATGATTGTCCAGGGTTTAAATATAGTCCCAGAGGACTGTGCATGGAAAGTGTCAGCTCACATCCATCTCAAGGTCTTGTACTTTAGAGGTCACTGGTTCGGGGGTAGCGCATGTTATCATCTCACACTAGGATCTGAGCATATGCTTGGTTCTTAAGGGAAGTGTGCCGGCTACATGTTTTCAGGTTCTGCTGTACATGCGCATGATACCTTGGAGACTGAGAGTGCATCATTACCTGACAGCTGCTCACAGGCATCATTGCTCTTGCTGCACAGGCAGCCCTTTTGGAAGAACAAAAGCAGCATAACAAGGATGCCTTCTGTGCACCAGGTGCTCCGGCTGTGGGAAGTTCTGTGTCTCAGTGGATGGACCAACAGACCATTATAGAAGAATTGCCCCTCCCCTATCCAGGATGTTTTTGGTTAGTAATCTAAGTAATTAGTCTTTTTCCTTTCCCATGTACTCTAAGACTTGTTAGTGTGTGGCCTTCATGAATGAAATTGAGAGAATCAGTACACACAGACCTGTCGAGCTGTCATACATAGCTCGAGTCCTGGCAGATACCCCCACCAGCTCCCTTCAAACCTTCCTTTCCTGTCTGAGTCAAACTCAGTGATTCATTTGCACCTACTCCTGCCTCACCTGGGGGATGCAGCGGGGAAGACCCACTTCCTGTGTACCTTGAGCCATGACACACAGCACCACCTTTCTTCATCTTTCAGAGCCTTATGGAGCTGTTCGGCAGTGGGTCTGCCCCAGCACTGGGGCTCCTGCTCAGTAACTATCAACTGCTGCTGTTATCCTGCACGCAGGAACTGCACCCCACACAGCCCGGAGAGCTCGCCTCACCAGCTTTACTCTGCTTTTTACTCAGCGGGTAAAATGCATGTGTTAGCTTTAGCACTGGCCTCGATTTTTAGCATTAGTCCATACAGGACTTAGTTCAAGGCTGGGATCCTGTGTCAGCAGCAGCATGAGCAATATCAGTGATATGAATAGGCTTGGGGAGCTCAGAGTGTGTCTCCATTTACAGCAAGATCCTGGCAAAGAGGCAGGCTAGCCACGGGGGGTGGGGGGGGTGGAGGGGGTGGGGGGGGGTGGAGGGGGTGGGGGGGGTGGGGGGGTGGGGGGGTGGGCTGGCTTGGAGGACACACACAGGGTTGTTGATGCTCAGGTCCAGTGAAACAGGAATGACTTGCAGCTTTGAAGATGACAATAAATATGCACTGGCCTCTGGTCTAAGGACGTTTCCTCATAATCCCTTTCTTGTGAGGCTCCCCTTGAAGCCATCAAGAGATTAATTCTATCCTCTCCTCGCCTTGTTGTTTCAAGACAGGGTTCCTCTGTCCTGGAACTCCTTCTGTAAATCAGGCTGGCCTTGAACTCAGATCCTTCTGCATGCTGGGATTCAAGTCAAGAGCAGCCAGCACATCTGAATGATTAACTCTATTCTCAAGTGAGGATTGTGAATCCCTGAGAAGATAAGGGACTTGACTGAAGTCCTACAGATGCATTGAGGGCAAGCTTTATTGAGTCTTCAAGTTTTTACTCGGAGACCACTTTGTAAAACTGACTTTGGCCGGAGAGATGGCTCAGGCATTAAGAACTTGTTCTTCTAGAGGACCCAGGGCCAGTTTATCACCCATGGCCCCCAACTATATAGCATTAGCTCTTGGGGATCTGATCTCCTCTCTGTCCTCTGAGGATACTAGCATACATGTAGCATGCATTCACACAGATGCATAATTAAATCTGAAAATATTTTTTGTACTTTTGACTCATGAAAAATTGTGATGATTTTGTTATGTTGGGTATTTGCAGCTTTACAGTGTTTTGTTTTTATGTAGATGAGTGTTTTTGCTTGCATGTGTGCCTGGACACCATGTATGTATGTGGACAGGTGTTTTTGCTTGCATGTATGCCTGGACACCATGTGTGTACAGTGCCCAGGAGGCTGGAAGAAGGCTTTGGACCCTGGAACTGGAGTGACAGACAGCTGCCACGTTGTTGCGTGGTAGTGCACACCTGTGACCCCAGCACTTAAGGCAGGAGGGTGTTGAGGCTGAGGCCAGCATGGGTTATATAAGTGCATTCCAGACTAGCCTGAGGTACATAGTGAGACTTTGTGTCACAAAAGAAATGTAAACTTGACATTTGAGACAAGGAAGTGATCACTTTGAACACACTGACTAACTCCCATTGGCCTACTCAAGTGTGCTTGGTCGTTTATAGACACGTCGCCAAGTTGAGAAGACAGCAGCCCTGAAATATGTACAGGGTGAGGTACTCCTGCAGCTTTTTTCTAAAGTGGGTTCATATGGAAATTTGGGTCATTTACCTAAAGTTTCTTATAAAAAAAAACAAAATTAACCTGATTACTGTATAATATGAACAGCGAAGTGAGACATTTATACAAATGTTTTGAGTGTTTGCATAGATGTATGTATATGTACCACTTGTGTGCAGGTGCCCACGGAGACCATAAAGGGCATTGGATTCCCTGAATTAGGGGTTAGAGGCAGATGAGTCACCATGTGGTGCTGAGTACTGAACCTGGGTCCCGTACAAGAGGAGCAGTGCTCTTGGCAGATGAGCTGTCATCTCTCTAGCTCCTGAAACATGGAGTCTCTAAGGAGACTTGCCTGTCTGCTCTTGCTTTCATCCGAGTTACTTCATTCCCTTTTCTGTCCATTCTTACTCATCTGTGATATCACACGTTATCACCTGCTCTGGCATTCTCAGCCTATTGATTAACACAAACAGTGAATCAATCACAGGGTTGTAAACAGGCAGTGAAATGCTCCAAGGGCTGCCAGACAGCAGCGTTTAGGTGATCTTTCTCCTGCTCTAGCCTGCCCTTTAAACCAAGGGGAGGAAGTTACTTGGGAGCTTGCCCTTTAAACTGGGTCTGAGAGATTTGCCAGAAATCTGGAATGCTGAAGCCAGAGCACCTGGTGAAGTAACAGGACAGGAATGGGAAGCTGTACAAGCAGGGACCGCCCCAGTCTTGGTGCTGACTATGGCCTGAAGGGTGAGGATGTGGTGGTCAAGCCAGGACCACAGTGTGGCACTGTTTGAGAATGGCGAAGGGAGCCGTGCTGATCTGTACAGTGGAGGAGAGCGGGCTACAGTGGCTAGGGGGTTGTGCTTCAGCTGATTGGTCGAGGGGCCAAGTGGATGTGACTGTTGATGCCAACTAACCAATTACTGTCATTTAGAATTAGAGCTGTCCTGGGCCTAGCAGCATGGATGTGTGAAAGGTGGTCCCTGAGTGGGAGTTACATGCGTGGCAGTGGGGTGTCTTCACTGGGTTACTTCAGAAAGCATGAACTTCCTTACCCTTCTTGATGCTCTCTTCCTTACCCTCTATCCCCCCTTGGAAAGAAGGGCCCTGATTGTTGAGTGAAACACCCGCCCTTTTCTGAATTGTTTTCTGTTTGGTTCGTTGGTTGTTTTTTTGTTCTTGTTTTTTGAGACAGGGTTTCCCTGTGTGTAGCCTTGGCTGTCCTGGAACTCTGTAGACACCAGGCTGGCCTCAAAACTCACAGAGATCTGCCTGCCTGTTCCTCCCAAGTACTGGGATTAAAGGCATGTGCCACTACCACCTGGCTTAAATTGAGGTCTTTTAAGAGTTTATTCTCAGGAAAATAGTTCCGTACCCTCAGGGATCTCCTAAAATTGCTTGCCTCTTACCAGCCCACTCTAGTTTAATGGGCTAGCCTGTGTCATACATACATGGTTTGAAATCCTTCTCTAGCCAACTTAGTTTTCAGGCAGTAGTTTCCAGGGCAACTACATCTTCAAGGAAGAAAAGAATTAAAAACTATATTCCTTCTCTAAACCTTCATTGTTTAGACTGGCAAGTGCTCTGGGCAGGTGAAGGACCAAGGGCTGGGTCTCAGGCAGCTCCACTTAAGAAACAGCATCTTGTGATGGTCAGTTTCTCCGCTCATTGTTGAGTGCTCCACACAGTGTTCCAGAGACAGAGAGAAGTCACTTTATTTGCTGATCTCTATCACTTCCTTTAAGGAATGTTCACTTTTCCAGATGAAGTCACTGGAAGCAAAATCCTTTGAGACAGGTAGCTGAGTTGAAACATGTGTTTCTTCTTAACCTGTGGTGTGAGGCCATGTGTTAGCTCAGGCCTGAGCAGCCAGCACGTGCAAAGTGGCTTGAATGCTCAAGAGATGCAGGACACCTGCCCTTCTTTATAAGGGACAGGCTGAGCCAGGCGGTGGTGGCACAAGCCTGTAATCCCAGCACTCTGGGAGGCAGAAGCAGGCGGATTTCTGAGTTCGAGGCCAGCCTGGTCTACAGAGTGAGTTCCAGGACAGCCAGGGCTCGAAACCCTGTCTCCAACCCCCCCCCCCCAAAAAAAAAGGGACAGGCTGGACACACACGGAAGCTGGCAGTAGAGGGCCTCAGCTGAGCTGTGGGCTTTCCTGTGTGGTTGGAGTGAGCAGGGCCATAGCTTTTTCTGTCGAGCCACTAAACCCACTTGTAATAAGTACAGTAGTGCTGGGCTCTCTTTCAACCTTTAGAAGGATTTGAAGAAAAGAAAATATAATAAAATGGGGAGGGAACAGTTATATTGATAAAGTAGTTCTGGCCACTGGAGTTAAAATCTCTTCAAATAGTTTCCTTCTGTGGATCTCATCTCCTTGAGTCAAAGTCACTCAGACTCTTGAGTTCAGCTCACCCTAAAATGTCTGACAAAATTTAGCAGAGTGGCACCAAAGAAACGTGGACAAAAGAGGGCAGCGATACAGACCCATGCCCTCTGCGTTTCCGTTTGTCACCGGTGTGGTGCTGCAGGCCTTTAATCCCAACACTCAGGAGGCAGAGGTAGATGGATCTCTGTGAGCTTGAGACTAGCCTAATCTACATAGTGAGTTTCAGGAGAGCAAGAGCTATGTAGAGAACCCCTGTTGATAGACAGACAGACAGACAGGCAGATAGACAAAAAGGTGTTAGACATTGAAAGTGGTTTTGAGTGGGAGTTTGAAGCTAGGGTGCTGCCTGCCTCACCAGGTCTCTAGTGCAGGAAGGACATTGCAGACAGGAGTGAACTGGCTGTACCTGGCAGTACAGTGCCAGTGGAGTACCTGCTTGGTTGGAGCTGTGTGCTCTGGGGGATGGGGACTGACAGTTGGGTGGGAAGTGAGCAGAGCTGTAGCTGTGGGCCATGGAGGGCATGCATGGTCACAGTGTTGAGAGATCGGTGTGCTGGGAGGACTGCTCAGAGACATGACAGACAGCAAGCCTGTAGGACAGAAGTGACAGTGGCAGTGATGACACCAGAGAGCAGTGGGGGAGAGGAGCTGGTGATCTCCCTGGGCATGCAGAGGGGGTTGGCAACCTAGCAGCTCATGGGACAATTTCTCTTGAAGCTGGGAGGGTGTCCTGGGATGTGGTCATGTGAGACCACCCTTCATCCCAACATGGGGCCATTCATGAAACAGAAGGTTTCTTCTTGTTTTGTATTTCTATCAAAAGCATTCTGTGCAGTTAGATGACATTTCAAATAGCTCAGAAGGCTGAACAGTAGACTCTGCCCATGCCAGGGGCACATGCGGCTGAATGAGCCCCGTGCACAGTGAGCTTTGAGCGCTCACGGTTGCTGCCGCCTAGTGGGGCACATGCGTTGCTGCACCACAGCTGCCTGCGCTCCCATCTCTGCACAGCCCTTGTGCCGGCTGCCTGTGCCCCATGCTTCAAGTGTATGCCCTCTTCTCCTTTTAAATCTCTTCTCATTTTCTTCCCTTTCTCAGACAGGAACTTACTGTTGGGAAAGCTGGCCCTGTCAGTTCTACTTCCTCAGCCTTCTCCGTGCTAGACACAGAGGTCTGAGTCACTTCTCCCCGATACAGTATCAGCATTGGATGGATATCAAAGCAGCTCTGGCTTTTCAGTTTTGTCCTCCCCCCCCCCCCCCACACACACACAGAGTCCCACAGTGAACTCTTGGCTCTCCAGGCTGAGCTTGTCTGTAGGGTAAACCTGCAGCTGAAACAGGTCTCAGGGTAGACGGTAACTTCTCACACTGAGGTTTGGACAGTGCGCAGAGCTAAGGACAGATACAAAATATACAAGCTTGGTTTTTGTTTTTTAAGATTTATTTTTAATTATGTGGATGCATGTGTAAGGGGAGGGGACATGCGTATGTGGTACAGGTGCCCAAAGAGGCCAAACACATTGGATCCCCTGGAGTTAGATGTTTAGGTGGTAGTGAGCTGTCTGACGTGGATCCTGGGAACCAAACTGATGTCACCTGCCAGAGCAGTAAATGCTCTTAACTGCCCCATGCTTGGTTTTAAATAACATGTCATACTGAAGGGCTTGAGTTCTGAAAAGCTGAGCTCAGATGCACAGTTCCAGTGATGTGCATCCTGTAGGTGAGACCCCGTTGGTCCCCTCTGCAACTCTTGGTGCTGACCTCCCTGTGCCTAGGACATGGCACTGTCACTCTCCTGCCCCGTTACTAAGAGGTACCGCAGTCCTCCTTGGTAGCTCCCTACTTCCCATCGTTTGGAGTCTTCTGAAGCCATACTTGATCTCATCAAGCCCCTCCCCTCACATTTCTTTCCCTAGCCACCTATATTTCTTCTGTCCTAGAATTTAGCACACTGTACAGCTATGTCACTTAGCTGCAATGCAGGGCACCCTAGGGGGATATCAGCTTCAGGAGGACAGAGACAGAGCTTGTCTTGCTTGTGGCTACTGTTCTGTCAGCAGTGTAGGACAGTTGCTGGTACGTGGTAGGAGTTTGTGGAATGAATGACTAACTGGCCTTGTTTAAAGAATGCTGGCTGCCCCCCTCACCCTGGTGCTTCACAGTGGCTCAGAAAATGCAGACACTTCCTAGGGACAGAAGAATATTCCGTGCAGGTAATGAGTAAGAAGGAGCTTGGGTACCCATGGGACTGCAAGGCAGCCTGGGAAGACCCTGCGTGTACCACTGCTGCCTCTGTGGCTAGTGCTCGGCCAGGATTTAAGGGAAAGCTTCCTGCTCTTTCTCTCAGGGACGATAGGAAGACACAGTTCTTGGGTCACCTTGCTTTCTGCAGTAGCCTGTAGGCCTCAAGAAGGGCTTCTTGGTTTTCCCTCTGGAATGAACTAAAGGGATTAAAGGGAAGCTAGAAGTCTTATGTAACACATCCTTTGTTTACCTGATACCTGTTATCAGGCCAGAAATGGTAGGAGGAGGTTATACCAGCCTCCAGCTGGGGCCAAGGGCAGCTGTGACCTCCTCTGTTAACCTCTAAGCTTCTGCATGCTGGCAAAAGACTGACTTTGGGACACGTGTTGACATTGTACAGCAGCAAAGTCACTGGAAGTAGGGACCTAGGCACTCTTGCTCCATTCTTGCACCTGGATTCTTAAGGAGTGCTTCTTAAAGCAGGATTGCTTAGTAAGTGTCTTAGGAGACTTACTGTGTGCTGGCCTTGGGGGGTCTCCCCCCGCCCCCCATGGCTCAGGTGGCCTGGAGCATGTTCTGCAGCCCAGACTGCCCTGAACCCAGCAGTGCTTTTGCCTCTTGAGCTTCCTAAGTGCTGGGATTTCAGGTACTGGCCACCACTGTGACTTTTTAAGTTAGAGTTGTCTTGCTGGCAGGTTGCATGTTTGTTGCACTGTCAACTGGACTGGATTTAGAATCACCTAGAAGACATGCACCTAGTCGTGTTTGTGAGGGCGTATCTAGATTTAGCGGAAAAAGGAAGGTCTACTCTAAATGTGAGCAGCACAGACCAATGGGTAGGATTCCCAGGCCAAATAAAGAGAGTTGAGTCCCATCTCTGTGCAGTCTGGGCTGTGAATGCAGTGTGACTAGCTGACTCACACTGGGCTATCTCCCTCACTATAATGGATTGTGCCATCAAACCATGAGCTCAGACAACCCCTTCATACCTCAAGCTGGCCTTGTCGGTAGCAGGTGCTGTCCTTGTCCCTTATGCAACTGGGGTGTTAAAGGCCTCTGGGAAGAGCTGGACTGAGGCTCTGTCCATTGTCTCACTGAGACAATATGGTAGGCGGCTCACTGAGTGCCTGCAGAAGCTCTGCATCCCCCTAAGAGGTTCATTGAGGTCCATAAGGGAGGAACCCTTACTGGGAGTCCTTGTGCACCCACCAAGTCACTCGCTCGCTCACCTGCCTAAACTTGTACTGAAATTCTTAATGTGCAGTATATGTCCACATCCTCCCAGCTCTTGGATGGAGATCCCTGGGTTCTCATCACCTAGCTAGCTTCATCTTTTAACACTGACTCTCTGGAGTAAACTTCTCCCTCAGCAGCAGCACTGGGCAGTTCTCAGAACTCAACGCTGCAGGCATTCGAACCTCGTTTCTTTAGGAAGTCACCAGTCACTTTCTGAGTACCTGAGTGTGACCTGCACAAACCATATGCTAGACCCAGTCTGTTTTTAGAAAGAGCGGTGATAGCTTTTTGTGCTTTTCTGGAGTTCTTTAGTAACTGTTATCCCCAGTGTACCCCTGAACTTAGGCCTCCAGTCTACAACTCAGCCACACCTTAAAGCCCACCTGAGGCCCTTAGTGCCACTGGAGGTGGTGCCTGAGATCCTGTGCCACAGGGGAGGACTGTGCATCCTGAGGGCGCATGCTTCGCCATCACTGTCAGTAGGGAAGTCCCTGAGGCCCAGCTTCTGCTTCTGAAGGAGGAGCCAGGCCGGCCGCAAGCAGTGTGGGGAGGGTAGGTGGCCTTGCAGTAGACATTGTGGGGTGACTATGTTAGGGTTTTGTTTTTCTTTTTCTCTTCCCCTCCCCCTTCTGCCACTGTGACAGATAATCTGAGAAAACAGTGTAATGGGAATAAAGTTTGTTTTGGCTCATGGTTTCCGTCAGTGGTCATAGCTCCATTGTTTCTGGTCATAGCAGAAGGGCGTGGGCAAGCAGAGCTGCTCATCTTCATAGGGTCAGTGAAGGAGGGGAGGGAGGGATGGAGGGAGGGAGGGAGGGAGGGCAGGGGTCCAGGACATGTTCCCAGTGACCTCCCTCCTCCAAGTGATGCCGTTATGTTCTCAATCTTAGAGCAAAAGCAGATCAGTGTGCTGCTGCCATCAGAGCCCTCTCAGTGATTGAACACCAGCTGGGTAGCAAACCTTCAGCACAGCCTCTGGAGGACACGGTACTCGACCCGACCACAGCAGGTGCTGGACGGTGGTTTGACTCCTGGAGACTCAGTTGCCTACCTGGGAAGTGACAATAGGAGTGCGTGTGTGTGGAGGTTTTGAGGAACAAGAAACTTGCTGCATAGGCTCAGCATAGACTACCTGTTGGTTCTAAGAGGTGTGCAGAACACGGCAGCTCTTCCCATGTGCTTCCGAGTAGAACAAAAGACATACCTGGCTAAAGCAAGCTTGCTGTGTTTGACACAAACATGGCTGCCTCCAGAGTAAGAGCCTTCTTTGGGAACATAATTTAGCCAATGCTTAGTAACTAAATACTTATGTGACATCATCAAGCAACTTTTCTAGTTGCTTCATTGATAATCTTTGACTATCAATCTGTGGAGTTAAGTGTGACTCTTTTGGGGTGCCACTTAGCTGTCCTTTTTGATGGCTGGTTCTCACCCCCAAAGGATGGCTCTCATCTTAGGATCCCTACTAGAAAAGAGTGAGTTTGGACAAGAGTGGGTTTTGCTCTAGAAGCCGTTGGAGTTTGGCTATGTTCTGTGCCCTGTCCTCTTAGCTCTGCAGCTGTAGGTGTCCTCAGTTATACATCATGTGTTCCTGGTGGTCCTGGGACTCACTGTGGAGACTAGGTTGGAGTTAAACTCGCAAAGGTCCTCCTGCCTCTACTTCCTGGGTACCAGGATTAAAGGGATGTGCCACCGTGCCTACATCTTGAAGATCCACAGCCAGAGCACAGAGAGAACACTGGGAGTCAAAGAAGTCTATTGAGACCTCCAAGCTCCCCACCAATGACAGACCTTTTCCTATAACACACCTAATCCTTCCCAAACAGTTGTACCAAGTGGGAACCAAGTGCTGAAATGTGTGAGCTCAGAGAGAGGTGGCTGTTCAAACTTAAACCACCACAGTTTGGCTTGTCTTATATACATATGTAGCTTATTTGTGTAAATAAATTCATCTTGCATAAATATATAGCATCCTTAGATTTTTTTTTTAAATACATATTGTTTTGCCTACATGTATATGTCTGTGTACTACATGCATGCCTGGTGCCTTTGGAGGCCAGAAGAGGGTATTGGTTCCTCTGGACCTGGAGTTACAGACAGCCACCATGAGGGAGCTGGGAGTCAAACCCAGGTCCTCTTGAACAGCCAGTTCTCCTAACTGCTGAGCCATCTCTCCAGCCCACACCCTTAGATTTTGGTTGTGATTGTCAGTAATAACCAGTTTTATTTAGCTTACAGCATCAAAGGGCAAAGCATTTCTTCTGTTTGCATTTGATTAATAGCTAGTCCTTTATTTAGTTCCTATTTCTAGCCCAGGCTAGAAATTAAGATTACTATTTATGTACTTCCATTTTGAACAGGGTCTTACTCTGTTGCTTATGTTTACTTTGAACCTCTGGATCCAAGGAATCTTTGCTTTAGTTTCCTGAGAAGTTTGGAGTTAGGTGTTCAGTACCACAGCATGCAGAGAATTAAGGTATAGCCCGTGGGCTGTTTGTATCCCTGACACTGGCCTGCTCTTGAGACTTGGAATCGTATTTATTGGATGAATGAATGAGACCTGCCTAGAGCAGTTACTAATGCATGGTTGGTGTGGCAGGCCCTTCCTGTCTATGTTGACTCCTGGTGGATGTTTCAGGTTTTCCTTCCTTCTGCTCTTCCTCCTGACTGGCTCTGCCTAGTTGTGGCTGGTGACTCATGTGGGCCTGGGAATTGTGCTGAATCATCTTGCCATATTGAATTAGTGATCACAGTGCTGGTCTGTGAAAGGACTCAGACTTTCAGCGCTACAGGGTGCTCCTGTGTGTGTGCTCCTGAGGCTGGGTGCTGATTCTGTCACATTACCAGTTACAGATTTCCAGAGATGGGATTCTTTGTCTTGGATCCACTTTGACCACCAGATAGACAAGAAGCAGACCTTGTTGTTTGATGAAACTAAAGAAACAAGTTGAAAGGTTGTATTTGGAGATACACAGGACTATGGCTAGCTTCTCTAAAGATGGGCGGGAGGGAAGGGCGTTCTGTGAGACTCAGGTACAGCAGTGAAGACTGTGGCTAGGACAGACAAAGAATAAGGGAGAGAAACCCCAGCTGACAGCTTTCGAACAATTTGCCCTCTACATGGACAGAAAGAAGCGACTCAGGTGTCTTATCGTATATGTACCATTTCTGGATAAGGAAAGTAAAACTGAAAAGACACGCACAACACATGTAAAAGGAGCAAAGGTGAATGCCATCAGCAAAAGAGACTCCTGAAGAGCTCACAGGAGAGCACCAGCCACAGTAAGAGTTCCGGTGGATGAGCCTTCACTGCTCCGACTGTGGGGGCCAGAGTGACAGCAGAGGATGGAGTTTGGTCCTTGTGTGTGTTCCCTCTCCACCCTCTGCCCTCCTCACCTTCCCCCACCCCTCGATAAAAATGAACATTTTTTCTTGCCCCCCCCCCTTTTTTTTTTGGAGACAGGGTTTCTCAGTGTAGCCTTGGCTGTCCTAACTCACTCTGTAGACCAGGCTGGCCTGGAATTCAGAGAGCCTTGACTTCCAAGTGCTGGGATTAAAGGCATGTATCACCACTGCCTGGCAAAAGAGTGAAATATTTTTAAAAGATTAAGAATTCATGATAAATAACAGCATGAAGTGATGAGAAGACACTCCCTGGGGTAACATGCAGTTTACGCCAGGCCTTGTAGAATCACCAGTCAGAACCACAGTGAGGTGGACTGCTGGTCCACCAGGAGGCCTAAGGCCGAAGACTTCTCTGGTAGTGCTTCAGCCGGCTCTGGAGGGGAGGGTGGAGAGCCCTGCTGTGAGCACTCTACAGGACTTAAGCCTTTATCCATCACCACCCCCATCCTGTGCTAGACAAACTCCTTCCCCTTTCTTTCCCTCATCTAAAGAGGCATGTGAAGACTGTCGCCTCAGGATTATCAGTTAGGACTGAACTAAGTGCCTTCAGGAAGAACACAGAAAGCTCCTGGCAGCAGGTGGTCGGTCACCAGTCTGCTCCCTGTGTAAGAGAAGCTGGCAGTCTCAGAGAGAATGCCTGTCCCAGAAACAATAACTAACAAACCTAGATCCAGAACCTAGTGTTTCTCATTATCTTTGGGCAGTGTGCTGGGTGGACACTTGTTGTGTCAGGTAACTTTTAATTGTCATTGCTAACTGTATTTATTAGACAGGGTTCTCTAAAGGGATAGAGTGAAGACACACACACACAATTTATTAGTGTAGCTTATAGGCTCTGGTCCAGCTAGCTACTCCAACAATAGTATCTCCCTGCAGAAAGTCCAAGAATCCAGTAGTTGTTCCGTGAGGCTGAATGTCTCAGCTGGTCTTCAAAGTAGGCTATTACAGTGAGGCGTGGACGGGTCAGCAAGAGCAGGGAGGCAGAGAGCAGCAGCTCCCTTCCTCCATGTCCGTGACACAGCCTGCCTTTAGAGATGTGGGTCGTTCCATTTCAAATGATTTAACCAAGAAAACTCTCTCCAGGTGTGGTTGTGCACACCCTTAGTCCTAGCACTCAGGAAGCAGAGACAGGTGGGTGGATCTCTGAATTTAAGGCCTGCCTGGTCTACAAGATGAGCTCCAGAACGGCCAGGGCTACACAGAGAAATCTCGTCTCAGGAGAAAAAAAAAAAAAAGAGGAAAAAAATTTCCTCACAGGTGCACCCAGTCCCTTGAATTTCAGTTAATTCTAGATGGTGTCAGCTTGACAGCCAAGACTAGCCACCACACTGACTTCATTAACCATGTGAGCACATCACCCTCCTCCTGACTTGACTATGGCTGGCTTATAGAAGAGCTGCTGTGCTGTCCCTGTACACTGGTGACCCTGGAGTCATAGTGGACACATGGAGACTAGAGCTCTGGAGCCGTGGGGGTACTTGGGACCTTAGCGTGCTGACACTCAGTGGCAGGGCCTGATGCTTGGAGAGACCAGCATGCTGAGGTGGTGCAGGGACTCCGGAAAGACGCCTTGCCTTCTGTTCTGGAATGTGAAAACTACAGCTGTTTGTTTTCCTTTCATAGGTCTGTCTGCAGATTTTGCACATCTGACCCCTGAACTGGAGTGTCTGCTGCCACCCCCTCATCCTCTGCAGAAATGTCTGTTACCTACGATGATTCTGTGGGAGTTGAAGTGTCCAGCGACAGCTTCTGGGAGGTAATGCCTCCCCTTCTGATGAATGCAGACCCGAGGTTGCTGGCATCCAGGGTACCTTAGTGGTGTTGGTACAGTCAGGAGGAGATGAACAGAACTCAAAATCAGCTGGGCCCTGCCATCAAATGGGTTGTGGGGGAAAATAGGGCATTGGTCTTTAGGGAGTGCTGAAAGGTTTGAATCCTCAGCAGAGGTGCAAGCTCACCTGGACTGTCTGCTCTCCTCATAAGCCAAGGGGCGTTTGTTAAAACAATTGGTGGTTTGTGCTCTAACACTCTGGGGTGTCTACCCGGTGGGCAACAACACACAATGGCAACCTGGCTCAGTCTCACAGACGGCATTTATTTTTACATGGGTGGCCACAGTATGACATTATTTTGCATAGTTCAGGCAAGCGGCCAGAGGGCTGCACAAAGGGCCTGGGTCTGGATAGAGCATCTGCCTGCAGCCTGTATCCTGGGAACTCCCTTCCTGGTGGAATTATCTTGTGACTAGTTTTTGTTTTTGGAAGTTATTCTCCCTCGCCCCACTTATGTTTCCTGTCTACTAAAGTAAAGATGGTTGTATTCTTTTTGGTGGTGGTGGTAGTGGCACTAGGAGTAGCACTCTGTACCTCCTGCATGCGAGGCAAGCGTCCTAACACTTGAGTTTTGACTCCAGCCATGAAAGTAAACTCTTAAGCATATTTTATCCTCATGGAAAAAACCCTGCAACTTTCTTTCCATTCTGGGCTGCATGGGACAGAGTGAGGAGAACTGAGCTTGCAGCCAGTTGGCATGTCAGCTTTGGCCCAGCTGTGCAGTGACAGCTATGTGACCTTGGACACATTGCCCACTTC
Source organism: Apodemus sylvaticus (assembly GCF_947179515.1). NCBI lineage: Eukaryota > Metazoa > Chordata > Mammalia > Rodentia > Muridae > Apodemus > Apodemus sylvaticus. The sequence goes on along the minus strand of NC_067488.1, from coordinate 52,006,932 downwards.
ACCTGAGCATCAGTCTTTATGTATAACAGAGGGGCTGATACTGGCACCAAGAGAGGCAGCTAGATGAGATGGAACACCGTCTTGGGCACAGTGTGGATGCCTTCTGACACAGGAGGCTCGGGGGAGGAGAAGGGGACTGTGCAGTCCTGGTGTTTGCTAAGTTCATGTGTCTAAAAACTGTCACCTGCTGTTACAGGAAACAAGTGATCATCAGGTCTGAAAAGATAGCAGAGGGTCAGACTTCACTATCTGTTTCTGTCCTGATTTTTTTTTTTTTTTTTTTTTTGATTTGGTTTTTTCGAGACAGGGTTTCTCTGTCTAGCCCTGGCTGTCCTGGAACTCACTCTGTAGACCAGGCTGGCCTCGAACTCAGAAATCCGCCTGCCTCTGCCTCCCAGAGTGCTGGGATTACAGGCGTGCGCCACCACCGCCCAGCGGGCTATGATTAAACACATCTTTCCCCTTTTATATCATGTATTCTGCTTTTTAGGATTAGGATCCAACAATTAAGAGTTTAGGGGCTCCACATTACTCATTATTAAGGTTGACAGTTTGAATAGCTGATTAAAGATTGATAATTCAGTTATCTTTAAATTTGTTCACTGGTATTTGAACTTTTAAACAATCAAAGAGCAAGGGGTTTCTTTACTGGGCAACGAACCCTATTTCCTTTCTTTCCTTCACTGAACAGTAAACCCCATCTCTTTCTCTTCCCTTTCCTTTGCTGAGCAGTAAATTGCTTTCTTTTCTTTGCTGAGTGGTGAGCCTGTTGTCTTCCCCTTCCTCTGATGACCAGTTCCAGGAACAGAGGATGGCAGAACTGGGTCTGGCACCGGGCTAGGAGGGAGCTAGGTCTTGTTGTGAGTCTTGCTGGGACAGAGGCTGCCTGTTGTACAGCAGCAGCAGCAGCAGCAGCAGCTCCAGCAAATCCTTGAACCTTGAATCCAGCACGGGCTTTAGGGCCTGCTAAGGAGGGAGCGAGCATCACCCGTGCCAACGGCGAGCCCAGTGACGTGTGATGCAGACTAGTGGTTCATGGGAACACCCACCCATGTTCCCCAAGAAAGATCCTCAGAACCCTGTAGAGATGAGAACGAGAGAGCACCATCTGACCCCTGAAAGCTACACATGGGCATGAAGTTTTCCAGGTACCCTGAGTTTGGTTTCTCAAAGCACAAGTGCCACCGAATTAAAACCCAAAGATCAGTAGAAGATGGGGGCAAAAGGAGCAGAGGACTCACCCCTGTTGGAAGGGTCAATAGGCCTTTGATGGGTCATAGGAAGTTGCTGAGATGGAGGCCCTGCATTTCAGCCCAGGTCTCCCTGAAGGTGTGAATACAATGTTGCATCTGTGACAGGGAGTCAGTCGAGCTACAGGTTGTAGTCTTGGGACGATAGACTAGACTATCCTGCAGTCCTTCAAGACTTACTAAGATACTGTGGGTTTGTGATAAAATATTCAAGCCCTGGATGTCACCAAAGATTTCGTAGCTGCAGCAAGGGATCAGCAAAGTCCTCCTACTCCTTGTCTGTCACTTGTCTTCTAGCAACATGGAAGCTGAGGAGTGGCTCACTCTTCATGGATGTGCTGGCTAGTTTTATGTCCACTAGATACAAGCTAAAATCATCTGAGAGGAGGGAATCTCAGTAAGAAAGTGCCTCGTAAGATTGGGCTGTATGCATTTTCTTACACATTGAGCTAAATGAGAAGTGTGGCCCGCCATATCCAGAAGTCAGCACACTGAGTTCTGAAGTAGTGTGAGTAGCTGGTGGCCAGCCTGTGGATGGACAAGTCTGCACTCCTTTAATGTGCTCTTTTGAAGAGACTTGTGGGTCCGAGCACTCACTGTCTCGTCTGAGGTGATGTGCTAAGCACTCCATAGGTTTCCACTATGTACGTGGCTCGTGTGCAATAAAGCAGATGCTGTTCCCTGAAACCATCTCCGCAGTGGTTATCTCTGCAGCTTTTACTGTCCCGTGGTCATTGCTGTCTTTTAGGAGCTGCCCTGGTAACAAAGGTAATTTGGCAGCCAAATGTGGGAGACATGAATACACAGGGTAAAGGGAACCCCTGGTTTAAAAAGCAAAACTGGGCACAAAATGGGTAATTTGGCTTTGGGTCAAAGAGCAACTCAAATGCAGGTGGTAAAGTGCCTGCTAAAAGAGAAAGGAATTAAAGGGCAAATGCCAGCGTTAGGGAAGTTTTGGTCTGAGATCGTACAGACACATCTTTGGTTTCCTGTAGTTTTGATATAGAGCTATGGCAGAGAGCTTTGAATAATGTGTAGAGAAAAAAAGAAGAAAGCTCCAGCTTCCTTGCCTGAACCTTTCTAGCCTGTTAGTGATGGCTTTAGTTGGGTGCCGGGCTGCAGGTAAAGCTCTGCGGACTTTCCCAGGAGCAGATAAAGATTAAGTCAGTGATCACAACAACAAAGAAGAAATCAAGATGGCACTAATAGAAATTCTTGCCACAAAAGAGGATACTTCCAGCAAGAAGGCCTCAGTGCTCTCCTTGTAGCCTTCCTTGAACTTTAGCCTAAAGTGACGAGTCTCTGCTGCAGCCACATTGATATCCTTTTCATGGCTTTGTGCTGGTCAGGGTGATTGCTGGCCGAATGAGCAACCCGAAGCCTCTCCTTTCCAGTGAAGTCAAATCCTACAGCAGAGACATTTAGCAAGGTATCCACATGACCTGGAGACATCCAGCAGTTGTGGACTGTAGTGGGAATTTTAGTCTTCAAAAAACGCATAAGTACTATATAAGACCATTTTCACTTTAATTCCAGGTGTAGGATATGGGTCTGCTTCAGACTGTCTGCAGCGCCTATCATCTCCCTCATTCTCTACCAGGGAAGTGATTTTGCCAGCTGCAGATTGTTTCTGAGATTGTGTGACTATGGAATTCTGGGGACTTTTTTCAGAAGATATATAAATGCTAGGGCTCAAGAGGGGTTGTTGGTTGGTTGCTGTTGGTCACAGTTTGCTAAGCAGTTATGCACAAAGAAGAAATTAGATATCCTGACAGCCTGACAGCAAAGATCAAACTTACCCCAAGAAACTTGACCTCCCTAATCAGGGGGAGGTAGTGTCCTTTTTGTTTGTTTTGTTTTGGGTTTTTTGGTGTTTTTTTTTTTGTTTGTTTGGTTTTTTTGTTTGTTTGGTTGGTTTTTTTTGTTTGTTTGTTTGTTTGTTTTTTGTTTTTTGAGACAGGATTTCTCTGTATAGCCCTGGCTGTCCTGGAACTCACTCTGTAGACAAGGCTGGCCTCGAACTCAGAGATCCGCCCGCTTCTGCCTCTGCCTCCCAAGTGCTGGGATTAAAGTCATGGGCCACCACTGCCCGGCTAGCAGGACATAGTCTAAAGATAACATCATCCCCTTTTACAAACTCTATTCTTTTTCCCTTCTCTCTCGTATTAGGGGGTTTAAAGGGTGGAAGACGAGGGATGAAGAAAAGTGGAAGAAAAAAGAACCCACAAAGTAGCCTACAGAGCAGCTACAGTGGGCTGCCTGTCAGGATGACAGACCAGCTGCAGTGGGCTGCCTGTCAGTCTCATGTCATGCAGTTACTAGAGTGTATAAGTATGAATTTAAACATGCCACAAGATGCCACAGCTGGCCTGAATATATGAGCCCTCAGGATTTTTTTTTTTTTAATTTGGAAGGCACATTATTACGATCAGTGTGGACTTCAGACTGGGAGAAATTGAAATTCTGGTGTAGCAGAGAATGTGGAGATGTTACAGGGGAAGGAACATTCTCATCACCTGCTGCACGGACCCCTCCTGGACTTCCTCAGCATTTTGGTCAAGTTCATCTGTGTGCCCTAAGAACTTGGAAGACTCTATGCTCTTCATGGGACACCGCAAATTTCAAAGATTTAAAGACAGGACCTACTAAAGCTTTTTACTACATTTCTGGCTCGAGTACAACGTTGTGTGGGATGGAAGTGCAGCATGTTAAGGTGGCTGGCACTGTGCACCAGCTTGCTTATGGGGAGGCCATAGCAAAGCTGCAAAGGGTGGTAGACCCCAGAAAGGGTGCCCCTCTGGGTGATTGGAACCTGTCATGTCAAAAGCTAGGGCCCCAGGCACATCCTGCCATTGTCTTTGCAGAAGCTCTTGCAGCAGCCCTAAGATCCAATTAGGGTCTTTACCTCACCTCCTGAGCCCATAAAAATTCAATGGAAAACATGAACTTGTTTGGATGGAACAGTGGCCTTTAAGTAAAGTGCAACCGCAGCGTGCCCAGGAATTAGAAGAACAGAAATATCTGAGACATACTGACCAGGCCTCAGTCCCCAAAACTTCTATTTTTGTTATCCAGAAAAAAAAAATCTAAAGGACAATGGAAAGTATTATATGTCTTAACAGCCATTAATCATTCTTTGTTTCAAGCTAGTAAGTACTTTTTGGTTTTCCGGGGAGTTTAAATAATCATCATCCTCCATGGAAGCCCATTTAGGAGTTAAGACAAATCACCAGAAAGAGCTTTTTTCCTCTTACTTCAAGCCCTACACTGGACCTGATTGATATAATATTCACTGATGCCAGTTCCCATGAAGGAATAGCTTATATAGTACTCAATACCTAAGAGTTTAAATTTTGAAGGCCATTCTAGGGAGAGTTTCTCTACAACATTTAGAGTTGAAAATTGCACTCAATGGGCTGGAAAGATGGCTCAGCAGATAAGAGTACTGACTGTTCTTCCAGAGGTCCTGAGTTCAATTCCCAGCAACCACATGGTGGCTCACAGCCATCTGTAATGAAATCTGATGCCCTCTACTGGTCTGTCTGAATACAGCTACAGTGTACTCATATACATAAAATAAATCTTTAAAAAAAAAAAAGGAAAGAAAATTGCACTCAAAGCCATAAAACACAAACTTTAGCCTGTTAACCTATTGACAGTATTTACTGTGTTCAACTGATTCCTAGATTACCTGCTACTTTGATAAAGTCTAAAATTATGTCTTCCTTCTATGTCCATTCTTTAACTTTGCAAGCTGTATTGTAACAGCAACAAGATTCTATCTTTATATTGAGTATTAGAGCCCACAATTCTCTTCTGAGGATGCTAAAGAACACACTTGCTGATGAAGCCCCGCAGCCCTTGGTGGCCTCCCCAGGGTGAGATGTGATGACTGCACTCACATGTGATGAACTGCTTCCAGCACTCCACACAGTCCTTAAGCGCCATTGTTTCCTGCTTTAACTTCTCCAAACAGAACGCATTTTTTGTTTGGATATAATGCCTGTGCCCCATTACTCCCTTTAGGACCTTTGCAGGGGTCAGTCCCCAGGGGCATTATGGCAGATGGATGTCATGCATATTGCCTTGTTCAGTCAGCATAAATGTTCATGTCGTGGTAGACACTTCCATCTCCCGTGCGTCTCTCATAGCATTGCTCACTAGAATGTTTTGTGAAATAAAATTTAAAAAAAAAAAAAAAAAAAAAAACAAACGACAAGGGAAATACTGCAGCTCATAAACATTGGGCACCTGTGTCAGGGCCCTCAAGATTACCTCTGGAGACCTGGAAGGACTAATAACAGGTAAATGCCAATCACAAGCGCCACTACTTACCATTGGGAGTGGTTTTCCAGAAAATGGACTACAGCCCATCTGTACCCTGACCCAGCTCACCAGACCCTGGACAGCCGAGAGCAGCACTAAAGCAGATGAAGTGGAGCAGCCACACCTCAGCAGCAGCAGCAGCAGCAGCAGCAGCAGCAGCAGCAGCAGCAGCAGCAGCACCACCTACCCCTATCCTGCTCCCCTCACGGGCTCACTTACTGCACTGACTCTAATGAATGCCAGGGCTGAAAATTACTTGGTATTGGAACCTAAGCCTCTCTTGTTATCACAGGTGGGGGACCAAGAACCTTTTCCTCGGCTGTTTGTTAATGGCTCCGACAATACCACTCCCATGCCCAGCTACTCTGCTTTCCTAACTCTTCTGATCTGTTTACCTATGTTATTGTCTCTTTAGTTGTAATTTATTGGTTGGCATATTCCACTCATTGGTCAGGAAGCTCTGCTCTCAGGAGAGCAGAATGATGTGGAGGTCAGAACTGGAGGAGGCCACCTAAGCTGCTCCTCCCTGCTTCCCTGGGTGGACAAGATGAAGAAATAGCCCAGAAGGCCTGTTGGTACTGTCACCACCCGCAGAGCGGTAATTAAGCACTCCTCCAAGCCCACCCGTCTGTCATTCCATGTCTTCCAAGCCAGCAGAGAAGGTGCTGCAGCTTGTGGGCATCCTGTATCAGTACTGGGCCAGACACTTGAGTTCCAAAGCATGGCCTTGCCTGGAGGGACATTGCCAGCCCTCTGCTGACAGAAGCTCCCCTCTTCCAGGGATGAGGGGGGCAGATGTGGTTCCTGAGCCTTCATTATGAGGGTAAAGGGTCAAGTTGTCTTAGTAGCATACAGACTTGGGGTTCCTGGGATGAAGCTGCTTTGAGATACAGTGGAAACAGGAGTGGGCGCTGGCCCTGCCCTGCAGCCCTTTATCCCCCTGATTGACCCAGAGGCACCCATGGGTCATGGTTGGTCATAACTCTTCATAAGATGGGAGCACTAATATTCCCACCCAGTAAGAGTGCATAAGATGGTGTGTCACAATGGGACCATCACTCCCTGCCTGGCCAAACACAAATATTATTGTGATGCAACTCACAGTGATAGGATGTGTGACACTTGTGGCTAAGAAAGTCTAGTCTAGCTAAGGACCAAGACCAATGTGCCTGAGGTGACTGAGAATCTGTGGCTATGGGCTCTCTGTTTGCAAGGGCACATGTGACCCCTAGCTGGAGTATCTGTCAGGACTCAGGTTGGAGGAGTAAGTTCCGGCAGCGGAGGGGTGCAGGAGATGCCAGTGCTAGCCGATGGACTCACCAGAGTGTGAGTGGCCAGGGGGCCGTCTGTGGAGAAGACTGGCTGAACCATTTCTCAAGCAAGGTACTGTGGGCCGGGCCAGGCAGGGCAGGGCCGGTCCCACTCTGCACCTCTCTTCTCATTCCTGCCTGTCCCCACCCCCCCTGCAGTGGTGCAGATCTTATTGCTGTGTTTCAGAAGCTGTTTATCCCTGCTTCATGTACAAGCATTTGTGATTTGTATAAAATCTATAGTTTGTGGTGAGGCTGCTCTGACCCACACATCTGCCTTCCAGTCCGTTACTGTGCCACCCATCCCATATTATCCCCAGGGAATAGTCTCCTACATGCCTGGGACACGAGGTTATTAGCCTAAAACCAAAGTGCTGGGTGGTCCAAAGGTTCAGGTGTAGGGGTGCCTAATGACTTCAGAACCTCCTGGTGTTGAGAGCAGTCTGTCTTCCACTACTGTATCCGGTAAGAGCCTTTGCCCGGTTGTACCTGCATTTGAGCTCGCTCTCTGCAGTGTGCCAGCCTATTGGTGTAACGAGCTCCCTGAGCGCTTTTTGTGTTCCTTTACCCATCTGCCCTTGCAGTACATAGGTGCTGGGAATTGAACTTGGTCTTCTGGAAAGAGCTCTTGACAGCTTATCTGTCTCTCTAGCGCCCCCTATTGATTGTAGACGTAATAGTTAGGAGACCGTGTTGATAGTGTACAGTTGTTCAGGATGTCTGCTTCGGAACAGAAATCTTTAGTTTTTGGTGGGGTAGCAGATGTGCATTTGTGTAGCTTTAACATGTGATGTGCTGTTGGAAGCGTAAGTCCTGCCTTAACTTGCAGAAGTGTGCTGACTCAGTGCTCTCCTGTCACTGTCGCTTTACTCCTGTTTTCATTGGGAGCCTGCCTTGGAAGACAGGGATATTGGTCCACGTGCCCTAGGCCTTTGGTGCTTTGTGCATTGCGTAGCTTTTGTGACCTGGGTCTACCCAGGCCTGGTGTACAGGAAGTGAGCCTGGTTGTGGCAGAGGACAAGGCTGACCATTGCCTGCTCAGAGGGAACAGGGAAGTGTGGGCCACAGATCCCGGCCACTGCCTGCAGGAAAGTTTCTGATCCTCTCATTTCCAGATTAGCCTTGTGAGTGCTGAGCCTCTCCGTCGTGTCAGGAAGTACTGTTGGTTTGGGTTCCTTGTGACACTGAGGCCCTGGGACCAAGGCTACTCTGGTGGGAGATGAGTATGGCAGCGGTCTTTGCTTGGTTCCGTTCGCACAAGGCCGCAGGCTCTCCCGGAGTCCTTGGCTACATTTGGGTAATTTACCTGTGGAACGTGTTATGTGTTACCTGCTTGTGGAAGCCACCCCTCTCCTCTCCCTACCAGAAGACCTGCCTCCCTCCCTCCCTCAGTCCTGCCCCTCACTTATCTGCCCCCTTCCCTGACCTACGAATTGGTTTCTGCCATAGGATCTGATACTCAGAAGCTCCAGTTTGGTGACTTATTCCTGTTGGTAATAAAATGGGGCTTGTCTGACAACTTGGGGTAACCACCAGTCTGGGGAGATGGGATAACCCCTAGGCTGAACATGACGGACCCCACTGCCTTGCATAGCAGCCACTGATGGCTAGCCGTGCTGGAGGGCCTAGCCAGTGGGCAGCCATGCTGAACGCCCACCTTCAGCATAGCTCTGTCTCACAGGTTGGGAACTACAAACGGACTGTGAGGCGGATTGACGATGGCCACCGCCTGTGTGGTGACCTCATGAACTGTCTGCACGAGCGGGCACGCATTGAGAAGGCGTATGCACAGCAGCTCACTGAGTGGGCCCGACGCTGGAGACAGCTTGTAGAGAAAGGTGAGTAAGCCCAGGCAGGGTACCAGCTACCCACTCACCAGGGACCACTCTTGTAGCGCCTGTGGCTGTGAGGTTTTTCGTGGTGGTGGTGGTGGTGGTGGTGGTGGTGGTGGTGGTGGTGGTGGAGAAGGAGGAGGTGGTGGTGGTGGTGGTGGTGGAAGGTGGTGGTGGTGGTGGTGGTGGAGGAGGAGGAGGAGGTGGTGGAGGAGGAGGTGGTGGTGGTGGTGGTGGTGGTGGAGGAGGTGGTGGTGGTGGTGGTGGTGGTGGTGGTGGAGGAGGAGGAGGAGGTGGTGGAGGAGGAGGTGGTGGTGGTGGTGGTGGTGGTGGTGGTGGTGGTGGTGTTTTGTTTTTGGTGGAGGAAGGTAGCACAGTGCCTGTCACCTAGTAAGCACAGACTGCTTAAGCTTCTGTCCCCTTTCTGATGACATCAAACTGCCAGTTGCAAAGATCCCCATTGTCCTTTTGTAGCGCTTCTTTGTCACCCACAGGGGAGTGACAGCTGCTAAGAGCCTGAGGATGCCTGTAGGATGACTATTTCCTCAGCAGAAAGGAAGTCTATTGTGCAAGAGGGAAGCAGGACAGAGAAACTGCACAGCCCACATGTCTGGATGTGTGGGGACACTATGTCAATTCATTCCCATCTAGTTCTAGTCCCCCAGGGCTTGGGAAGGATGCTCTTAGTCAGGACTGTCACTTTGGAGAAGGGGTCCGGATAGGAAGGGGAAGAACAAAGCCCACTGTGAAGCAGGTGAAAACCGCTGGGTAATAAACACTCCAGCAACCTGCAGTCTTGGTCCGAGTCATGACAGAGAGGAGTGAGGCTTGGGCCAGCAGAAAAGGACTCTGTGGTCTTCCCTAATCCCCTGGGACTACAAAATGTCCTCTGCCCTGTCTCCATTGACACGCTTCCTCTGGGCCCAGCGCTCATGGGAGTGAATAAAGGTAAGTTCATCGTGAAGGAGGTCACTCACAGTCATGGACTGTCATTGGAGCAAGAATTCTTCGTTCACTTTGAGAGTTCTCCCTTTTCTGGCCATCTTTAAACAAATTGAGATTGGTAAATGCAGGAAACATTGTTTTAAAGACTGGGAGGGAGCAGGGAAGCTGCCTTAGATGGCAAGCAGCCTGGGTACCAACTCCTTACTATGCAACAGTCAGGCACAAGATGGGGGTGACGACAACGACACTGGGGGACTGCTCAGTGCTTAACAACACTGGTTGCTCTTTCAGAGGATCTGGCTTTGTTACCAGCATGTGGCAGCTCAGCAGCACCGTAATCCAGGGAGCCAGTGTCCTCTTCTAGGCTTTATGGACACCAAAAGTACACACAGTGTGGGCATGCATATAAATGCGAGCATGCACTCTCACATATGCACATGCACGTGCGCACACACACACATACATGCTCATACTTGTTCACGTTTAAAATAAAAAAATCTCTTTAAAAAGTCAAGGCCGAGCAGTGGTGGTGCATGCCTTTAATCCCAGCACTTGGGAAGCAGAGGCAGGTGGATTTCTGAGTTTGAGGCCAGCCTGGTCTACAGAGTGAATTCCAGGACAGCCAGGGCTATACAGAGAAACCCTGTTGAAAAACCAAAAATAAAAAATAAAAAAATAAAAAATAAAAAGCCAAGCACAGCATTGCGAACCTGTAATCCCAGCTCTGTGAAACAGGCTAGAGGGTCCTGGGCAACTGCTGGCCAACCTGTGTAGCTGAATCCATGAACTCCAGGTTTCACGTGATCTGTATCGAAAAACAGAGAGGTGATTAAGATTAAATGAGCCTTGGCCTCCACAGAAGATGTGTATGCATGTCACATGTACACTTATTCACACGTGTGCATGCAAAATATGCATATCATCCTCTTACATGAACACATTACATACATCTATATGGACACTCACATGCATGCACACACACATAAGAGCTCAAAGGCTTTAGGAAAATAATTGTCTGCAGCCTGGGTTGCTTCCAGGTAGACAGCTGTGGGGGTCACAGGAAAGTCTGCTGCTAGCAGAGGCTAAGGTGACAGACACACTTTTCTCCTGGGTCAGGACCACAGTATGGGACCGTGGAGAAGGCCTGGATAGCTGTCATGTCTGAAGCAGAGAGGGTGAGTGATCTGCACCTGGAAGTGAAGGCCTCACTGATGAATGAAGACTTTGAGAAGATCAAGAACTGGCAGAAGGAAGCCTTTCACAAGCAGATGATGGGAGGCTTCAAGGAGACCAAGGAAGCAGAGGATGGCTTTCGGAAGGCTCAGAAGCCCTGGGCCAAGAAGCTCAAAGAGGTACTCCCTTCCTTAGCCTTCTTACTTAGCCTAGTTTGTCTCTCTGGGCGGCTACTCCACTGACAGGCCTCCCGTCCGCACTTGCAGGAACTTGCCTTAGCCACAGGAGAACAAAGCTGGTAGAGAGCAGGCCATCCCTGGGCCCGAGACACCCTGCTTCATATGCTTCCTTTACGTGTCATCCGTCCCAGCCCATTGTAGACTCGGACTGTAAATTCAAGATCTCATCCAGTAACAACTCTCTCTGCAGCCTGGGGAAATGCCTGTGCCAGAGATGGAGACCTTTGGACTAATATAAAGGATTAGTTCAAAAATCATCTTTTTCCTTGTGAGGATTTTCTCCCAAACTAGCATATAACACACACCACTGTTTCAAAAGCACCAGTCAAACTCATTAAGTCCCATGTGGCCTTGTCTGACTGGTGGAAGTCATTGGCCATTCTGGCCTCAGCATGTTCACTTCATCCTGAGTGGTGTGACCTCCGCCTCTCCCCGGAATGCCACCCGGCACCTTTCCCGAGAGCTGTGCTTCCCTCAGTCGCTCTGCATACCTCCATCTGCTTGATCTCCTTTGCACTATGTCTTGCTTTTCCATCGCTCCTTCACTGCCTGCCCTGAGCCTTCATAAATGAAACTGTCTTCCCTCCAGGCGTCCAGTGCTGCATACTTCTCTTTCTCCTAGAGGGAAAGCTGTGGCTTGGGATCAAATCAGGCGTCACCGTTGAGTATGCATATATTTCTGAGGGATGAAAGGCAGGAACGGCACGGGGGTAGTGGGGGAGAGTGTGTAAAGTAGTTGTTAGACTCAGGGAGCCAGGCACAGTTGCTGATCCTTGGAAGGGCTGAGCTGGGATTAGCACCTAAACCAGTGTTTCTCAGCCTGTGGGTTGTGACTCCCTGGGGGATTGATTAACCTTTTCACAGGGGTCACCTAAGACCATCAGAAAACATAGATATTTACTTTGCAATTCATAACAGTAGCAAAATTATAGTTAAGTAAAGTGAAAATTATTTTATGGCTCGGGGGGGGGGGGGGGGGATGTCACCACAACAGGAGGCACTGTATTAAAGGGTTGCAGCACTAGGAAGGTTGAGAACCCCTGATGTAAGTTCTTGACTTGGGAGACCAATTTAGACAATATATCATGATGCTCTGTCAAAAAAGTCCTTGGGAATTGTGACCTAATCCCTGCCAGCCACTTTAAGCCTTTTACTCACGTGAGAGACTACACCCCAGGATCAATGTTTGTTTGTTTGTTTGTTTGTTTGTTTGTTTGTTTCACAGGGCTTCTCTGTGTAACAGCCCTGGCTGTCCTGGATCTAAACCAGGCTGGTTTCAAACTCACAGAGATCTGCCTGCATGCACCCTTACACCTTTCAAGATTTTTTGTTTTCTGTTTGATTTGGTTTGGGTTTTCGGTTTTTTGGAGCATCCTTGCCTTGGCTGTCCTGACAGGCTTTTTCCTTAGTAATTTACACCTCTTTCACTCTCAGGGGTCTGTTCCCTCCCGTTCTCTGTGGAATTCTGTGTGCTGCTGGTGTTCTATCATGGCTTCATCTTCCTCCATAACATGCAGCCCCTTCCAGTTTACTCCAACATCCAGTCGTGCTGCCTATGCCCACCTAGTTCAAATCCACAAGTTAAGTCCTGGGCTGATCGCTGTCCTGGGTTCAGTGCCTAGAACCATGTGTGGATAGATGTTTACAGAGCGAGGCCCTGCCAGTTCCTCAGGGACGAGCACAGACATTTGTCTGCAGTTCCCAGCCTGTGTGCTGTCTGAAGGTCTGACCTTGAGGCACAGCTGCACTGAGATTGTCCGCTCCTGTAGGTGGAGGCGGCAAAGAAGGCACACCACACTGCGTGCAAAGAGGAGAAGCTGGCCGTCTCTCGCGAGGCCAACAGCAAAGCAGACCCATCGCTCAACCCCGAGCAGTTGAAGAAACTGCAGGACAAGATAGAAAAGTGCAAGCAGGATGTCCTAAAGGTAAACCGCAGACTTGCTTTGCCGTGGTGAATGTCAGCGTCACTTGTGCATAGCACACGGTCTGGGGGTCCTGGGAGCCCTTCTGCTTCTGCTAGGAGCCAGGCTACCTCAGTGGGTCAGTGAGATGATATGAGCATGGTTTTGTCAGAACACATTGTAATCGGATGTATCCTGCTAGTACAGGATGGTCCCAGCATCCCAAGAATTACATACTAATTAGCATCTTGTCATCAACAAGTTCCTGGGGGCTAGGCTTCTCCGCTCCCCTTTGCCGCTGCTCTATAAGTGATGGCCCAGGACCCGCCTCCCTGCCTGTGGTCTGGCCAGCCTGAGTCTGTAGGAGCAGATGGAGTGAGGTCACAGCAGGCTGGGTCCCAACATGGCTTAAGGCCAGCAGGTGCAAGTGCTGAGCTGATTGGCACATACCTGACACCCTTGGCAGATTGTGTGGCGGCATTCCTGCTTTATGAGTAAGGAGCCAAGGTCATTGAGGAGAAGTAACATGCTGCTGTGTAATTGAGAGCAGCGATCTGACGCCAGAGGCTGCACTGTGGTTTCTTCACTGCCATACCTAACAAGGGGAAATGCCATCCATAGGGTCGATGGCTCTAGTAGTTGGGGTCAGGAACTAGGGGAGCTTTGAAAACAGCCTCAGATGAGGGGTCTGGGCCTCCATGCCAGATATGAATGGGTACTTAAGTTCAAGAAACATAAGACCTTGAGAATACTAAAAGACATCGCTAGGACCATAGGAATCTGCTGCCTAGGAAGGTGCTTAGAAGAAAAAAGTGCATCCATGCTGTGTCTGTCTGTCTGTGTCTGTGTGTAAAGAAAGGAGAGGGAGGGGCCTTGTTTTTTAACCACACAGAACAGATACCACCAGTGTGGTGCTTGTGCAGAGCATGGGGTCTGACAGACCTGAAGTGTCTGTCTGTCACGGAGGCAGACGCTGTAGTAGTGGGATTGTTGGAACTTTCCCTTCCTGGGTGGTGGACCAGCAGTCTCAGAACCTGAGTGATCTGTGTATCCCTAGAATGCTGGCGAGGAGGACAAGCTAGCTCCAGCCCCTCACAGACTATCTTCCTGACTAGGCCAGAAATGTGTCTGCAATATGTATCAGAGAGGAGGTTCTCATCAGGGGCACAGCATCTGATAAGCCACTGGGGACTTTGTACATCTACACTGGGGTTTTCTGAATAGTGGTGACTGTGCTTGGTCCCTGGTTGATTCGGGGGGCAGGATATAGCCTCAGTAGAGTCAAGCTGGAAGTGGGGATCCAGTAAGAGTACCATCCGTGGTACTCCACAGGCTCCAGTTTCTCCGTGCTGGGGTCTGTGATCCAGGGCTCCCACCCAGGGCTTCCATGTCGGGACACAGGATAGTGCTAAAGTTGGCAGTTCCAGAAAGTCTGTGGAGCTCTGTTCTTTCATAAGTGACCTTTTCTTTTTTCATGGGGGACCCATCTGGTCATTCCTTATGTTCAGAAGAAGGAATCAGTTGCCAAAGAAAGGGCTTAAAAAACAAGAACAGCCTGACCAAGCCTGCTCAGTCAGTCAATAGGTTCTCTAGCGCAGAAGTGAGGATTAAAAAGAGACAATTAGACAAAACTGCAGCATGACCCCAGTCAAGACTGAGGCTTCAATGTCTGAGACTGAAGGGTAGGTTTAATAATTTCCAATCCACTTTTATACCAATTTGATTACATGCAGGAATTAAGATCAATAGTCGTACTATGAGGAACAAGCAAGACAGTAAACACAAAATAGTCAAGGCAATAAGCAAAGTTCTGTGACAGTTGTTTCCAAGGGTTTGTCAGAATGACCAAAATACCTGAGCCCACTTCCTTGTCCAGGCCCAGAATCTTGCCTGAAGCCTGCTTCTCCTGTTCCACCCTAACATTAAAATTCCTGCTGTAACCTACTCCCCTGTTATGCCCTAATGTCCGATTCCTGCTTGAAGCCCTTGTCCTTGGCCAATATCAGGTTCCGCCCAGGCAGCACGGCACCCCAATAAGGCTCTTTACACAGAGCCCAGAATATGAGTGGATACTGTTTCTAGTAGGCCAGAAAAGGCTCAAAGAAGTTTCCATAAAACATACAGAAAAGGGGACTCTAAGCCTGAGTCCCGGGTTAAATGGAGTACATTTGGTGCCCCAGTGTGAGAAGACAGAAATTGTTCTAGTGGCCAGGCTGCCTTCCCTGGAAGTGTGTATGTGTGCATGCATGTGGTCCTGTGCATAGAATTAAAAGGAGTTTCCGACAGACCCCTAGTTCTCTTTAGTTCTCAGGGCACTCGGGTAGTCGGTTCTTCTTACTGTGTGGAATACCTGAGAAATAGCTTGGGATAGAACAGTCTATCTTGGTTCAGTTTCGGAGACTTCAGGTAGGGCTACCTGGGCTCAAGTTAGAGCATCGTGACAGTGGGAGCATGTGGTAGAGAAGGCAGAAACAGGCCTCAAGGAGGGATTCACAGGGTAGCTCCTTCAGAGCCATGGTCTCTGAGACCTACGTCCTCAAACTGGGCCATTCCTTAATCCATCCAGGTGTGAATTTTGTAATGAAGTTAGAGCCCTTATAAGCTAATCAGTAGCCCACCTGAGTGCTAGGGTGACTGTCTCTCACCCCTTCTACCTGTGGTGGGTGGGGTGGAGAAGCCACATGGCATATGCAGTAAGCAAAAGTGAAATGGAAACAAACCTCTGTGGCATCTGAACACAGACCAAGGACAAGTATGAGAAGGCCCTGAAGGAGCTGGATCAGACCACACCCCAGTACATGGAGAACATGGAGCAGGTGTTCGAGCAGTGCCAGCAATTTGAAGAGAAGCGCCTGCGCTTCTTCCGGGAGGTTCTGCTGGAGGTTCAGAAGCACTTAGACCTGTCCAATGTGGCTAGGTAAGTTCCCCTGAGCAAAACCCAACAATATCAGTCACAGGAGGCCAGTGTCAATAGACCAAGGTCATGCACAGCTGCCTCTCACACCACATTCCAGGTCCCCAGATACATGCTTGCAGAGCCAGCATCCAGCACAGCCATGGAAGGCTTCAACAGAGCAGGCATGGTGGGCTTGATGCTGTCAGCTCCAAACAGGCCTGGCAGGTGTCAAGACAGGACCGGCCAGACCCAGCACTCTAGAAATCCATCTGGGCCGAGGCAGCCCTGCCCAGGCCTCACATCTTCTGCACCCTGAGCAGTCATTGGTAGACACCTTCATGAGGCCTTCTCATCCCTGCTGCCCGATTGGCCTTGACATCTTGGTGGCTGAAGGTCTTAGGGAGACTGAACAGTGAGACACTTCTATTTGACTTGTGATACAGTGTGCCTGCCTCACGAGGGACCCACGTGATGGAGGACAGAGAGAGAAATCCACTTCCCACATCCATCTGGGAGAACCCTTAAGAAATGAATGTCAGGTCAAAGCTTGCTGTCAGTAGAAAATGGCATGTCCCTTGTCTCTTTAAAACGATGGAAAGAAGTCATTGCAAGGTGTTCTGTTGTCATCTGTTTCAACACGGTGACAGCCTGGAGAGTAGACAGTATTGTCCCTGTCATGCTGAAGAAACTGAGCTGCTGCACAGCTGTCAGGGGGACAAGGACAGGGCTGGGGCTGTGTCCTGCTCTTCTGTGTGAGGCCCCTTCTACTGCCTTTGTACTTGGCCTGTGGCAAAGGCAAGATTCAGTACAGCTTGTCTCTATGATCTGAGCCACCTGTGGGGAGGGTGACACGTGTGTAGTCACCAATAGGGCTGTTGTAACAGAATCTGGGTGTCATCAAGGGAAGCTCATCACTCAGTTCTAGAAGACAGAAGTCATAAACCAAGGTGTGGCCATACTCCCCCTGAAGGCTCCGGGCAGGTCCTTCCTGCCAGAGTCCTCAGCTTCCTGGACATCTGACCACTTCTCTCCAGTCCTGGCCGTCTTTCCCTGAGTATCTGGAGCAGACTTCTCCTGCACTGTAAGGACAGTATCCCTGCTGCACTGGGCCACTATTGACCCTGTGTTAAGTTGTTCACCTCTAAAAGGCTGTTTTTAGCAACGCTTACATCCTCAGGCTGGGCCTTCAGCTGTTGTATTTGGAGAACACAGTTCCATCCTTAAACAGAATAGGTATTACATCCACACAACAGAGAAGGAAACTGAGGCTCAGGGGAAAAAAACAAAAAGGCACCTACAGAGATAAGTGAGATACCAGGTCCAGCCAAGACCCAAGTTCTTGGCCCCAGGAGGCTGGGCTGGGTCTTGTACTTTTGCCCTCCTCCCATCACACTGCCTTTCATGTGGGGAGGAAAACCTGCAGCTCCTGAGAGAAATGGAGGGGGCACTCTGACACTCTGCTCTAATGGCTTCTTTTCACCATGACCTGATTCTGTGGGACTGCACATCTCTACCCACACAGCACACAATGATCTAATGATGCAGGGCGACTGTCAGTGTGCTACCTGCCTGCCTGTTAGTGGGTAGAGGATGGTGTCTGCATCTGTACATGTGATGGCCAGGACATGGTGTTCTTCATCTATGGGAAACAGACTGGAACAGGGCCACAGAGACGATCATGCAGGCTCCAGGGCCTGCTGTGCTGTGGCTTTGAGGAATGGGGGCTGGCCCCGTCTTTTATAGAGCTTTCTGTCTGTCTTTGATTTAGCTACAAAACCATTTACCGAGAGCTGGAGCAGAGCATCAAAGCAGCTGATGCAGTAGAGGACTTGAGGTGGTTCCGGGCTAACCATGGGCCAGGCATGGCTATGAACTGGCCACAGTTTGAGGTAAGGAGACTGTGCCTTACTGCTCTGCTCACCTGTAATTGTGATCGAGACCTCTGCCCCTCTACTTGAGCTGTAAATGTTGTTGTCACTCCCTGCTTCATATATTTAATTGTCCTGATGGGTGTCTAGTGTCCCAGGCACTGTATCTAAATTCCTTTAGATACCATCACTTGCCATTGGCACTCCCTTCCTTAAACAACCAAACAACCAAACAAAAAACCTATTTATTCCACCATAAAGAAATAAAGTGGCCACCGGGTGGTGGTGGCGCACGCCTGTAATCCCAGCACTCTGGGAGGCAGAGGCAGGTGGATTTCTGAGTTTGAGGCCAGCCTGGTCTACAGAGTGAGTTCCAGGATAGCCAGGGCTACACAGAAAAACCCTGTCTTGAAAAAACCAAATCCAAAAAAAAAAAAAGAAAGAAAGAAAGAAAAGAAAAAAAAAAAAAAAGAAATGAAGTGGCCATTCAGTCTCCAGACCTTATGTTGGGCCCCATCAATGAGGTCAGTATCAATGAGCTGCTTTTATTGACCATTTTCTGGGTGCTTTTTCCTGTCTTGAGCTGTAAATCTTCAATTTTGTGGGCTGTGCAGTGTCTTTGGGCTATAAATTTCTGAGGGCTTTGCTATCTTGAGATTAGGCTTGATCACCAGGCTCACCTAGTCCTCTGACTGCTGTTTAGAAGGTAGAAGTACCACCAGCCTTGTTCCCTGAAGGAAGGCCTTCTGCCCTCCTCATTTACTGGGTGTGTTCTGAGCCCCCACCCTGTAACTACTGAGAGGAGTCCTCCAAGCCAGACAGATGCCTCCAGCATGGAAAGCTAGCCCTGTGGATTTCCAGCCTAACAGTGGCCGGAGCCTGGGCTGCGTCTGTCCTTACACTGGAGCAAGCAGGCATCCCTGCGTGGCTTAATGTGAAAGTATGAATAGCAACCCAGAGTTATTGCAGGGCATAGCCTGATCTATGCTGGGTTATCAGATAGACCTGGGCTCCCCACAGCTTCCACAGTTCCTGCACCCGCATCACTCCTCACCTCCACACGTCTGTTCTCTGGAAATTCATGATTTCTCCACCTGGCAGGAGCTGCGCTGAGCATCCCTACATATCCCCATCGGGAGGCTGCAGAACGGGGATGGGGTGGGTGGTGGGGGGTTGGGGGGCAGGAGACATGGGGTCCTGAGCCTATTCTAGTGGAAGGGGCCATCGAGGAAATGGACACAGCACACTGGGAAGAAGTCTCCTGAGAGCTGTCTTAGGCAGAGCTTGGCTTCAGCTCTAGCGTGGCCCCGGGCACCATGTGCATGTTACTTTGCTGCTTCCTTCAGAGTGCCTGCTTTACCAACAGGGGACCGGTGGAAAAGACTGGCAGGGCTCCAGGAAGACACAGTCTGGGCTCCTCTCTGGGCCCTGACTGGGAAGCAGGCCTCCTGGGTTCCCTGTGTTCACATTGATAGCTCTTTCCAGGTTGTGTCTGACTTTCTCTAATGAAATTGTTTTCATTTTTCATGCCACAAGGATGAAGTAAGTTCCTATTTTATGACTAGCCCATGGACCCTCAAGTGTGCTGCTGCATGGTCGGCCCACTCAGTCCCGTCTGTACTGCCCCAGCTCTGGGGCAGAGGTTGACATTAGCCTTTCCTTCCAAAGTTCCTGGTGCTGATCCCATCAGTCCCCAAGAGCTGCCCTGTTAGAGCCCATTTATATTAGAGGTCCTGTGGGGAGCTGGGGACTCCAGCAGAGTCTTAGCCCACTTATTTCCATCAGCACAGTCATTAGTAGACACGATGACTTGGGCTGAGGTCCATGGCCCAAGACTGTGTAGAGACCTCAGTTTTTCTTGGCCTCTCTATTTTCTCAAAATCAAAAGCTAGGCTTACTGTAAATCTAAGATGACTTGTAACCCTGTTATTTGTAAGAATGAACAAAGCTGTGCACCATGGTACATTAGATTTAAATTTAATTCGTGTGTGTGTGTGTGTGTGTGTGTGTGTGTGTGTGTGTGTGTGTGTGTGTATAAGGGAGGATGAAGGCAGAGGACAGGAGGGAGTGTAGAGTGAGAAGTCAGCGTTGTAGAGCTTGTACCGTCCTGCCATCTTTACTTGGGGTCTGGGGCTTGAACCCAGGTTGTGTCCCGTTCAAGGCGAGTACTTTTACCTGATCAGCCATCTTCTGATTATAATCATACTTGTTTGATAATTGGAGATGGGAGGTAGGGAGAACTCATTAAGGATAACACATGGTATTTTTCTGGAAAATTATGACCTAGAACCTTTCCAACTATATATTTCAACAGTTGGTGAAATCTTCTTGTTGGAAAACAGAAACCCTTTGGGGACATTGTTATAATAAATCTCCAACCCCAATAAGCCCTTGTAAAGAACACACAACTCAGTTATACTATTTATAAGCAGCATTCCTAGATTGGGCAGATCCACCACTACACTACTCTATCCCCAGCTAGGAGATTCCTTGCTACTTGTGGCTTCTCCAGGCCGCGTGGTTCTACTCTGTCTCCTTCCATCTCCTCGTCCTCCATCTTTCTCTGTCTCCTCCTCTGCCTCTCTCTTTCCTCTCTTCCCCTTCTCTAAAACCTCCAGTCCGACCTGCCCAATCACAGGATCTAGACTTTATTTGGCCAGTTAAAATGGGGAGAATGTTCACATGAAATCACCTGAGTAAGTGATCCACTCCTTAGGGCAGCCCCTCTTGAGGAAGTGAAATTAACATCAAAATGAAAATAGCACTAGGGCAATCCACAACCAGACATTAACCTATCTTCTCCAATAGTAGCCAGCACATCACGGTGATTAAAAGTGGTGCTACAAGCCAGGTAGTGGTGGGGCATGACTTTAATCCCAGCACTTAGGAAGCAGAGGTAGAGGCTATCAGATCTCTGAGATCAAGGCCAGCCTAGTCTATAGAGTGAGTTTCAGTACAGCCAGGAATACCACAATGATACCCTGTCTCAAAAAAAAAAAAAAAAAACACTGGTTTTGGCATGACATATCAGGGAGAGCCTTTTGGAGACCTGAGCATCCGGTGCCTGCCTGTCAGCCCCCTCTGCCCTGAGACAGCCACCTAGCCTCTGGTTTTATTTTCAGGCCTAGGTTCAGTTTCCTTTGTTGCAGACTTGCTCAGGTTCCTTCAGATAGCTGTTAACATGGTGACTTAGAGTTCAGAGCATAAATGGAAAGGGCCCTTAGTACTCAAGGACTAAGTCTTGTGCCTCTCAGCCAGGCTTCCTGCAGGACTGGCTCAAGACCACAAAAGCCCATGCTGGCACAGGGGGGATAGAGCCTAAGAGCCATGGTGGGCAAGCAATGGGATTAGAAGGCTCTCCAGGACTGTACTAAAAGACAGTAAGTGGGCTAGAGAGATGGCTCAGCGGTTAGAGCACTGACTGCTCTTCTAAAGGTCCTGAGTTCAATTCCCAGCAACCATATGGTGGCTCACAACCATCTGTAACAGATTCTAGTGTTTCTGAAGACTATAGTATACTCATATACATTAAATAAATTTGAAAAAAAACAGCCAAGTCAGGATATAAAGAAAAAATAATTGTCCTTTGATTAAAACAAGTTATTTGTAAAGCAAAAACTAACAAAAAGACATTAACATCATCAGCTATGATACAGTGTTTCTGGGAATGAGGGCTGAGGAGGTGGATGTGTAGTGTGTGTGTTGTTGAGAATAGAACCTATGACTTTATGTATGCTAGGCAGACACTCTACCACTAAACTATATCCCCAGCCCTCAGACCTAGTTCTGTTGTCACTAACATGTCCTATAAAGTCTGCTCTTTCACGTCAGGGCCCTGTGGTTATATGGATGCCAACAATCATAACCTTTAGGCCTAAGAGGCAGCTTAAGGTTGCTGGGAAACAGCAAAGCAGGGCCCACAAGGCTTAATGTTGCAATTGCATGGGGTGGGTAGGGGCTGGCTGAGCAGGTGTTTTAGACCACTGTGGTTCCCCAGAAATGACCCTCCCATTTCCTTCTGGTGGCTCCTTGCCCAGGAGTGGTCTGCAGATCTGAACCGAACTCTCAGCCGGAGAGAGAAAAAGAAGGCTGCTGACGGTGTCACCCTAACAGGAATCAACCAGACAGGTGACCAGTCTGGACAGAACAAGCCTGGCAGGTGAGATTCAGTCACAGCTTCAGTGAAACTGACCATCTTCTCAGAAATGAGGACATCTGCAGGCCCTGGGATCTCATCATCTTGGTCATTTAGATGATGCCCAGATGTCATGGGAACTCCTTGAGCCTATATCTCTCTTCTCTCCACTCATGCTGGAGCTCCTGAGAAATCCAGAGCAGGAGCCTTTTGCACATGGTACCTGTCCTGGTAAGGGCAGTGCTGGTGTTAGCTACTTGTGTTCATCCCCATGGAGCAGCCTTGGGTAGACACAGGACACAGAGACGTATCAGTAGGATCATCCCAGTGGGCCTTCTGTGTGCAGGTGCCAGGACAGTGGGGGATGGCCAATGTCCCTCACTTAGTGTTAGCTATTTCTAGAGAAGCTGGGAGGATAACTCAGCAGATCATTTGCCTGGCAAGTCAAGGCCCTGGGTTCAGGCCCAGCACTCTGAACAGAGCACCCCTTGTCTTCAAGACTCTGCCTTCACTTCTGAAAAAGCTTGTGGATAGAACAAGTACCAACTATGGTCATTAGAACATTCTAGAAAGTGTATGCTGTAGGAGTTGGCTAGCGGCCCCCATGCTTAGATAAGGGTCACCTTAGCTCAGGCTCTAGTGACATGCCTATGGCCCAGACGCTAAGCCCCTTCCAACCCTGGATCCCCAGTCACACAGAGCTGGTCCTGCTCAGCTACTGTGTTTACAGGCTCTGCAGAAAGCTGCGTTGAGTCCCCAACCTCAGAACCAAGAGGTCCTACTGGTGTGCCTAAGCCTAGAGATTGAAGGGAAGGACTGGGACTCCAAAGGTCCTGTGGTCTAGTGGCTAGCCAGAGAGAATGTACCAGTTCAATGCCCAGCACCAACACCCTCCAAAGTCAGCTAGAGCAGGGAGCTTAGGAGGGCAGAGGGTCTGCTAGGGTAAAGCACACTGCCTATACATGCCCAGCCAGTCAGGGTCAACCTGGCATCTGAGGGCTTCCCGTTCGCACTTGCTTGGGTCTGGGCTGCTTGGTTTAAGAATGCTGCTGACCAAAGCCCTGGCCACTGATGTAGGTGGCAGTTGTTGCTGAGAGAGCCCAGTGGTCCTCACCCTTCCTAATGCTGTGACCCATTAATAAAGTTCCTCATGCTGTGATGACCCCAACCATGAAATTATTTTCATTGCTTCTTCATAACTGTAATTTTGC